>NC_056727.1:394884888-394924888 GCF_019279795.1 Protopterus annectens
GGGTTTGTGCTGTAAAATGCAAAATAAAACTTTCAAATGAAATCTAAATCATCGCAGAAGTAAAGCAGTATGCACATTACAGTGTTTATGGTAAATGGGGCAAAATAACCAAGGAGTGGGACATTGGAATGGCTGCAGGGGGGAGGCTCCATTCGACCATGATTTTGTGAGGGGGGGAGGGTAGGAAACTCAGACAGCCCCAGTTGAACTATACCTCTCAGTTGCCCATATTTTTGCAGAATAAATAGATATTTACTTCTTATGTTTGGTTTGTTCCTCATACAATGAAGTCACTAAGTGACAGACATTGAGTTTCAGACGTCATAGCCTTCAGAAAAATGCATGCTTTCTCCATATCCCACCGGAGAATTTAGATAAATCAAAGAGGATTGTAATTATGAATATCAGTTTATTAATGAAATTATATATAGCCACAAATTGGTTGAACCCAGCCCAGACATTGTGGGAAAAATTCAGGCTGTTAGCGATCAAGCATATTTTAGCGCATAAATTATTAATTAATAATAACAAGAAAAGTATAAACAGTATAAAAATATGGGAGCAAATTTTTAACATAGTGTTGGCCTAGAGGTTCCTATCCACTTTCTCTTAGGACATACAGTAAAAGAACAAACACAATCTTAGATTAGATAGAGGACGTAGAAATAATACTGATTGTTGGCTTGACTTTGTTTCTATTTTTCTCTTGTAGTTTTTTTTTTCGTTTTTTTTTATATACCGGATTAGTACGGTATCTATTGTTAATGCATGATGTTGACATATGATTGGAGTTAACTATTGGAAGCAATTTTGTACATAATTTAAATAGTGTGTGGATTATTATGATTATCGAAAAAAAAAGAAAAATGCATGCTAATGCAAGACCTGTTCTATCAACTGTCTTAAGTTTATACAAGAGCAATTTTAGTAGTGTTTGTATGTTCCCCCAATATATTTGGCCTTGTCCAGATTTCCTGCATTAAGAGGTTGAGAGGTATGTGCAAATCGCTTAGTAGAATTAGGAATATCCAAACCGCTCCATTGTCCCCAATTTTGGCTCAGTGTTGCTCTCCACTAATAATCCTTCTTCAAAAATGACAATTTTGGAAGAAAATGTGATTGACGTCTCCTAGAATAATAGTGTTGGCTTAATGCATAGGGACACCATATTAGTTAGGAGATATGGACTTATGGGGTACATAGAGGGGACCTATAGTTAGGTATGACACAGTAAGGAGTTTTGTTAATGCTAAGTTGGATGCAGAGGAATTCCACATCATTATCTCACCTAGCAAGTCTGGAGATGATGAAATGTTCTTTAAGAATATGTAGACACCATCACCTTTTCATCTCGGGTGATAGGCCTGAACTTGTGCAGGTATTGAAATCCTGCATTAAAGGAGTGCTGTCATCAGTCTTGAACTAGGTCTCTGTGATGCATATATAGATGTTTTCCAGAGGAAGCAGTGCTTGTAAGGAGTGGACTTTTTAGCTTATGCTCTGAAAAGGAAGTTGGTTATTTTATAATTCATGTAGCTATAAAATTCAGTATAAAAACTGTAAAAGTTTCTGAATGCAAACACACTATTAAAGCAGCATCATGGTAGGGAGTACTTCAGTACAGAGATTCAACTATATACATGGCCATGCGTTCCTTTATACCTTTCTGTCAAAAACAAACACACACCATGGTCACACAGAGTTTACAGTTGTTGTAACTTCCTTTATACCTCTCTGTCAAAAACAAACACACACCATGGTCACACAGAGTTTACAGTTGTAACTTTGAAAAAATCTATTTATGTATTTCTTGCACTAAGAAGTTGAGGTGTGTGTGTGTGTGTGTGTGTGTGTGTGTGTGTGTGTGTGTGTGTGTGTGTGTGTGTGTGTGTGTGTGTGTGTGTGTCAGAGAGAGAAATGCCCTAGCAGGTGGAATTTATTTTCAAGTGCATTTTCAAGGAATTGTGAGCTTCAAGGGAAACAAAGGTTACTGCTGCTCATGCTAAGTCTGCTTAAAATGTGCAACTGTTTTGTTTAGCAAATGGTATCGTTATTATGGTAGAGAATTTTAAAGCAATGTTAGCACAGCAGGTAGCATACTTGCATCTTGATGCAAAGGATTGTAGGTTCTATTCGTACAGCATGTACATTTGTATTTTAAGGGGGGTATGGTACTGCAGTTCTTAGTATGTCTTCCTTTGGATGAGACACCTAATAACTATGAATCTGTTTTTTAGCCTGCCACCCATTCCCTATTGCAATATACCAACTTACCATTTATTTTAATGTAGCACAGGCAATTTATTCTTCAAGGGCAACGGACACTGAATTTGTAAATGAAACACTGAAATAAAGTTTTTTTCTAGCAACAACCTCTTCATTGGTTTCAGATCTCTTTAATGTGGAATTATTCAGATGACTTATACTTCTGCAGAGATTCTGCATTGATTGATATTGGTGGATTGTATGACAGAAGTTTGAGTGGCCCTTTATGGCAGAAATGTTCTGAATTGGGCAGGTTGTCATTATTGGTTCATATGATTTGTTTCATTGCTTAAAGGAAAAATGCTCAGAACTATAAATTTAAAACACACTCTAACAAGTGGTGCTGTATTATACAAGGGATATAATTCAATTATTATGTAGTATAATTAATACAGTCAGGAAGGTGAATCAAAGAACTTTTGCATGGTTCTAAAAATGTGTCAAGGAGCCTATGATTTGGAAACAGGCCAAAGGTAAACTTACCCTGCCACTGGCCAGATGCATGTTCGTTGAATGTGGGTTTCAATTGCTTTGTTTAGGTTTAGTAAATGTCTATCAGTGTTTGTGCTATAAAATTTGAAATAAAAGTTGTAAATGAAATCCAGATATCTGTAATCATTGTAGAAGTAAAGCATAAAACAGTATGCACACAGAGATTTGAACAGTGTCTATGACAAATGGGGAGAAATAGCCAAGTAATGGGACACTGGAATGGCTGTAGGGGGTGGGGCTGAGTGGGCGGGGGCAGCAGAGGGGGTGGGGCAGCATGGGCAGGGCTTGGATTTGCACCCCCCTGCAAAAAATCCTGCGGGCTGCCTTGTTTATGATGTACTTAATTATGACATCCACAGCTGCCCACATTCCTTGAATTATTCATGGAAAGATGATTTTCCCAATACTGATACCCCATTATCCATAGAACAACTCTACTTTTGCAATGCTTTCTTTATATTATCATGTATATCACCATTACTAAAAATCAAATGACATGAACAAAATGATTAAGATCCAAAGTGTAGTTGTTTCTTATGTTTGTTGCCAGTATAAAACCAGAGGCTGTGTTAATGTTTATCCCAAGCTGTCTGATCCTTCTTCATCTAAATATGCAGCCTTCAGCTTCAAATGTGCATCACTCCTTGTTGAAGAGTTGCATAATCTTCATCATGCTGTTATACCTACTTGTATTAATGCTAATTAAAATGTAACTGGCACGATGTAACTTACTCTTAGAAGTGCCATGGTTTTCAGTCATGTGTCTTGCATTCATAAACTATATATTGTCAATGTCAGACAAGTAAGCAGGCAAAAACAGGTATATGAAGAGAGCAGTGTTATTTCTCATTAGTGAGGAACGGTGCAGATCAAAGACATCAGCATTATCATTTGTTGCAAGAATGTTGGATTGCTGGCTAACAGGTAGCAGTTCAGAAGGTCACAGTTTAAGGACTGTGTTCAGTGATAAAACAATGTCAGTGTCACAACAGGTTACACACTTGCCTTTGGTACTGAAGGCAATGGGTTCATTTCCCATGCCAGGTAGATGGAATGCAATGCAGCATAAGGGGGTGCCAAACTACTGAGTATGTCATCTTTTGGATGAGATATTAAACAATGGTCCAATCTGCCTGAGTTGGTGATAGCTCAGGTGGATATAAAAGATCAAGTGGCACCTATTCAAAAGAGTAAGGGTCCTTTATTTAGACAAACATAGTTATTTACATTCTTCCTAATTTACATAATATCTACAGTATTTTTCATTATTTACAATATATTCAATATTTATTAATCATTCATCACATCCCTCTTTTACATTTCTTTCATAGATAAATACATGTATGTGTGTGTGTGTGTGTGTGTGTGTGTGTGTGTGTGTGTGTGTGTGTATATATATATATATATATATATATATATATATATATATATATAAATAACTATATATATATATATATATATATATATATATATATATATATATATATATATATATATATATATATATATATGGTTTACCTTTGAAAGGTTGAAAATCAACCTACCGAACGGCTCTTTGTGTGATGTGATCCGGAATGACAAAAATCGTCAGTCTGATCTGCACCGAAGTTCGAAAATCAGAAAATCGAAAACCATATTCGCTGATTTTTGAACTTCAATTCGAAAGACATAGCCCCCCTGCACCCCTCACACCCACCCTACTTTATTATTCTAACTCTGCGGTTGCACTACAGTGGGGAAAGGGTCCACTTCCTGATCCCCACTATAGTGCACCTCGCACCAAAAATGCCGAATCTGCAATGAGGGAGTGTTACTGTGCATTCGCTCATTGCAAATTCAATGCATTTTGTTTTTGGCCTTCCAAGAACTTGAAAAAGTCCTTTCGGACTTATGAATTTCACACATGTGCATCACGCACATGTAAAGGTAAACCCCCACTCCAGTTTCTTTTTCAATATTATTACCAAGTACCATTTTTCATTAAACATGATTTCCTTAAGTTATATCCTTGTTTAATTTCTTATATCTTCAACTCCTTCTGCATAATTTGTACAAATAATCTTTTTCCATAATATTTTATATCTTTTATACGCTGAAAAAAGTTCGCGTTTCAAACTCACCAGAATATAAACAGACTGCTTAAGAAATCTTGACACTATATTTCACTTACATCTTTCCATTCATGCAGTAATAGCATTCTCTTTCTCTATATTTAATTCTTTCCAAGGATATATCCTGTAATACTTTTCCATAATCTTATTATACATCCTTTTTTTCATTTTCAATTTCTTTCATATTTATTTTCTACAATATAATCTTTTATTGATACTTCACCATTTTTTTTATTACAACAAATCCTCCTTTTTGAACTGAAAAAAGTCAACCATTTCATTTTATATTTTAAACTTAAAATTTTTGATAATAAAGAAACCTAATTTTCCTTTAAAATGTTCGATAATTTAAATAAGTTTGATGATGCCATATACATAATATGATGTATTAGTCCCAGACCTCCTTTTTCTTTTCTCAAACATAGAACCCCTCTTTAAATAAATGAAAATATTATATTATATATTTATTTCTCTAAGTTCAATGGAGCACTAAAAAAAATCACCAGCTAAATAAGTAATATTGGGTAATAATAGAGAAGTAATTAAATAAACTTTTTTTTTAAATTAAAACCTAAAAGACTTCCAGAACAGACACATATATTCCATTTCCTCTATTTTCTCATTCCACGTAGAATCTATCATTTCTTGTAATCAAACATTTATTCCAAGGAGCTTAATTTTTTCCATGTTAAATTTCATTCCATCAGTACTCCCCCACATCCTAAACCTTGACTCTTGCCTTTGTTTAATACAAACCCAACAACTTGAATAATCTTCTGTAATTGTTTTATTGCTTCATTCATACTTATTTCATCTTTACGTAGGTACGAGCGTGTGTGGGCATGCCTTTTTTGAAGGTTAGGCACTGGGCTGGCAACTCGATACTGTAAAAATTCACTGCCAATCATTAGCAGACTGGAGTTCTGCTGTGGTGACCCCTAACTGGGAAAATCCGAAAGACTTTTTAGTAATAATGATGATATCCTCAGCAGCATAGCTTAATAAAATAAGCCTTGTATATCTCTTCATTTCAAATATAACTAATTTCTTCCATTTTTCTATTCATATATGCGGATATTACATTTATTACTAGAACAAATAAGATTTCACTTCTTGGACACCCTTGTCTAATACCCTTCTCTCACTATATATCTTCACTTAACCATCCATTTATCATAACCTTCACTATATTAAGCTTATAAGCAAATATACTTACATTTTAATCTTCTTACTTATGTTGTTTGCTTCAAATATATCCCATAATATTGAATAATGAAGTGAATCAAAGGCTTTACTTAAATCTTCTACCATCACTTTTGCCTTAACATTTCTCAGTAATATATCTTCCACTAATTCCCTAATTATTAATAATAAATCTCAAACTTTTTACCTTTATCAAACACATTTTCATTTACAACTTACCCACTTTCTCTTCCATTTTTTTTTTATAATTTTCATAAAAATCTTCTAATCTGTATTATTTAATACAATAGGTCTCCAATTCGATATATCTCTTTTATTACCTTTTTTTTCATATAAATCTAATAACACCCTACATAACTCTTTATATATAAAACCTTTATTTAAACATTAATTTAATACCTTTATAAAACATTCATTTAATATGTTTACAAATCATCTGTTTGCTCAATAGTCAAATTTATATAAATTCTATATCCCCATCCATCCCATCCTGCAGCTGAATCTAAATTCATTACTTTTAAAACCTGCTCTACTTCTTCTACTTTTATTTGCTTTTCTAAATCCTTATTATCCTTATCAGACAATGCATTTACCTTCCAGTCCTTGATGTCATTAACTTCTTCTCTTTAAATAATGTCATATGTTCTTTTACTATATTCATAATCTCATCCAGTGTATTATGTATTATACCTGCTACAGCTTTAATTTCTCCTGTAATACTATTATTCTCTATTATTTTACATAAATATGGTGTGATTTCTTCTTTTTTCCTTGTAGAAAATATGTTTGTACAGTAGCTGCTCTATTTTCTTCTTATTCAATTCAAATAATTTCTATTCCTTGATGAAAAAATTTTCATTGTTCTTCTCTAGACAATTGATTGTATCATTACTCAACTTCTTATATCTATTTTCTCCATATATAACTTTTCTTTCTCTCATGTCACATAGCATTTTTTATATTTCAGTTTAAAATTTAACCACCATTCTGACCAATCTTTATAAAATTTTGTCATCTCTACATGTTCTTTCCATGATCTCATAACATCATCTGTCCCTTTAGCATCCAATTTCACTTCATTTATTCTGAATATCCTGTCAATAACATACCTTGCTTAATTATTACAAAACTTTCTGACACTAAAAAATAATATGTTTTATTTGTTTTAGCTCTTCTTTTATTCGTACAAGACTTTGAATTTCAAAGTTTTAACTGTTCATATTTTATATTATCCCATACCAATCTAACATCATATGCCTTCTTTTTCTGTAGCCTTATAATACAATTAAAATCCCCTGCCACAATAATCTCCATATTAAATGTGACATATTGAATTATATTTTTGAACATTTATTTATTTATTTGATATTATTTATTTAACATTTGTTTACTGGGAAAGTCTGACTTGAAACGAGTCAATTTTCAGTGGATGCCCAGGGAGAAATGCTCCAGACATCTCTTCTCTCTCCTTTTTTGTTACTTATGCATATATTGCAATAATTCTAATAACATTGCCCATCCATCTTACACCAATAACAGTAACTCTCCCAGTTATAACAAATGTAGTATCTAACACTTTAATTGTATCTTAATATAATATGAGTATTCCTGAACAGGTCTCCCTTCCAAAATTCCATATCACATTTTTCCCCACCACACTTTGTTTTGATATCTTTCTATTTCAGACAAACATCTAATATCTTCTAAAATAATGACATCACTATCTTTTTTTACACCTCACCAATATTCCTGTTATTCTCACTAACATTTTGAAAATATTCACATTTAATGTTAAAACTTTACATGTAATTCTACCTTAAGCAATATTTTTCAACATTTCTCTTTCTTTTTTCTTTTTTAATCCCTCTGTATTTTCACCTTTCATCTTCTGTACTCTTACCAATTGAATTTATTTTTTGTTTTACTATATTTTACTTAGTATCATCACTATCACTCAGATCTGGCTTTTCCTCTTCCATTTTTCCTGCATTAAATTCTTCCTGCATACTCGCTTCTTGTACTACTAATTCTTTATTCATAGTCTCTATTTGCATTCCTCTTACTTCCAAGTCTTTGTTCATCCAAATCTTTTTGATCTTTCTCTTTTATTGCTTTTGCAATGTCTGTCTTTATTTTTCCCTTTTTCTTCCCATTCCCCCCTAAATGACCCTTTGTATTACATTTATAACATATCATTTCACAATTCATTGCATTATGTCCAATTTCTCAACATGAAAAGCATCTTCTTTAATCACAATTTCCTATTACATTATCTTTGTTGCCCCAATATTTTACCATGCCCCTATTTCCTTCAACAGTTATAACACTTTGTAAATGTACAACACTCTCATTTTGATTTTCAAAACCATGTTATAATCCTACACCTGTCTATAAACCTCTATTACCATACACTTTAAGATGCATCCAGTACATGTTTACATAACTTCACTAAATGTGTGTTCAAAGTCTCTTTATATACTTCAGTCCTAAATTATACATAGATTTTTTTTTGTTTTTTGTTTGTTCATTTTTGCTTTTTGCCTCTCAATAAGATGTTTCAATACATACAAACTCCACATTGCATTATATTCCTCTTTTCACATGCATCCAAAAATGTCTCCATTATTTGACCAGTCTCAAATACAATTTCACAAATGTCTCTTTTTATATGTATAGAAGGTCTTACCTCACTTTCTTTGATCACCAGAGTTGAAATTACTTCATCTCATACTTTATATCTGTCCAGTTTAATGTCCTCTTTATTTTCGATACATACAGTAAAAGTTCTCTTTTTTTACAACCATAGCTTCTTCCTTCTTTTTTTCAGCTTCCAACTTCACCATCTCTGCATAACGTTTACTTTTCATGACCTTCTCTTGCTCTTGTTGTATCTTCTCCATTAGATCTCCCCAGTAACATCTTTTCCACTCTCTGGCTCACTTTCATTTATTATCTCCAGCAATACATCATCCCACAGCCCTCCCAAATGGAGAGTTGAAACAACATATTCTTGTACTAAGACATCATCTGTGAAGATACTGAAAGATCTCTTCCAAATCGTTTACTGCTACATTATCTTTTTGAGAAAGCTTGACCTCTTTCTCAGTATCTTCCTCAGCAGGCTTGCCTGCCTGCCCTTTCTCAACTATTTCCTCTGACATAAACATCACCATAATATCCTCATTGATAGAGGATTCACCTCTCATTTTGCTGCCCATTGTTCCACTCACCTCGTCCTCCATCTTCTTCCTGGGTTCTCTGAGCTATCACTGCACTTGGAATGAAAACTAGAAGTACAAACTGAAAAACACCTCCCCCTTCATAAAATTAGTCTTTGCAATGCAATAGGGAAGTTCCCTAATGCACAGGCAAAATTACCCTTAGTAGTGAAAATGCCACCTCTGGTCTTAGCAGGAAAGAGGCTACTAAGCTAGTGGGACTGATTCAGTCAACAAAGAATAAATAAACAAATGCACCTGGTACACTAATGAAAGAGTTTTATTACTATATATAGGTGTAAGGATTGGAGTATTTAAAAACTATTTAATTGGTGATGCACAGGTAATGCCATGATCTTTTACTTGAAATGTCTATGTGTGTGTGCAAGAGCCAGGATAAAGGGACCAGATCTCACTGTTAGTTGAGAAATTTGAGCAGTAATATCTGTAACACCGTCACATTTCCCAGGTAATCATGTTATTTTCTCATACATCAAGAATCAAGGCATAAAACCCAATGCCGTCTGACAAGACAAAGACGTTAATTATGCATTGCCTTACAACAAAACTGAGGTAGCTAGAGTAGTGGCTCATTGTAGGTCAGTCATCATAGGTGAAACAAGCCACGTGCAGTCACTTCATTGTAAGTATTCCAGAGGTCTTTGTATATTAAACACCCATTTGACGACTGCCCAAAGTAAGTGAAACACTAAACTCAGTCATGTCAATCATTGTTGATGGCAAAAGCATATGTGAAACTCAACTTAATAATTTATGAAAAAGGATTATACTTCGGGTCTATATCACGTAGTCGAAGTATGACAGTTTTGAACATTATATAGTCATGGGGGTGTAGGGGGGCTTGGCCCTCCTACTTAGAACCCTTTATTTTCTTTTCTGTTGTTTTTTTTTGTTTTTTTTTTGTTATGTGCTCGAAATTCTGTAAGTTTGAATATATGGTGTTTGAACTTACAGAATTTCGACTACGTGATATAGATCCTTAAACTTCAGATATCTTCAACTTTCTTTTCATTTCCAAGAATGATGATCCACTGAGTATGCATACCTGGAATTCCTGAGGGTGACTGTTTACTGTACATTTGCATATACAAAGAAAAAACATAGGGTTGCAGAGGTGAGAAGATCTGTGTTTCAAGCCCAACAAAACCCGATCCTTTGATTCTGATCACAGGAATGCTCTGCGACCAACTGAGGGATTTGTGCCTATACTTGCTGCCTGTGAGAGGGGGAGAAGAAGTTAATTCTCAATGACAGATGTGTAAAGCAACTTCTCATGGTCACCAGTAATCAGTTACCTTTTGTCCAGATGGAAACTCCTGAACTTAAAAATGTTCAACCATTGTACAGTTCAGAGCTCTCCTCTGCTTTACTGTAGACTACAGTTTCCAGTCCACATAAGGAGCGAGGTAGAGAGAACTGGAAACCTGCAATTCAAGCCCTACAATACCAGGAATATTGATCTGATCATGGGACTGCTTTGTCTCATGTCAATCATATTCTGACCTTGTGCTGCCTGAGCTTTTTGTCTGTACCTGCCACCTTTTGTGGGGGGAACAGAAGTTATTTATTGATGACGGACAAGAAGGACACCTTTTAAGATCCACCAGTAACTGGTTACATTCTCTCTGGACTGAAACTCCTGGACTTTTAATTATTTCAAGTATTGTGCAGCTCATAGCATTCCTGCTCTCTACACAGTGGCCCAAAACATCATTCACACACATGTAGGACAATTTAAAACTTTTGTCCATTAGCCATTTTTTTCATGGTCTAGTTCATAATAGGGAGTTCTTTGCATTGTCAGTTAGAACAATGTAAGAAGAACTTCTTATACTTTCAGTAATGTCACATTGTAGTTTAGTTTTATTGCCCTTGATTATTTGTTGCTCATGTTTAGATTAAGTGTTTACCTGTAATACCAAATCACTGCACTAAGATTGTCGCAGTTTGCGTATCTGTGAATAGGATCACTGCACTATGTTTTTGTATACCAAGTAAAACAAAGGGCTGTACATTTTCATTTTTCACATTTTATAGGTTCATAGGTTCATAGGTTGGTACTAGGCTATCAGCCCTAGGGCATATACAAGCCTAGCCATAACAATTCCCTGGATATTTCCTCCCACAATATTTACTTCTCTGGACCCCTGTCTAGCAGGGTGACTGACATGATCTCCAGGTGAATTTCCTATCTCCCATCCAATCATCAAGGTTCCTTCTGAAGAGGGCCAATGAGGCACTCTGCTTGACATGTATGGGCAGTCTATTCCAGAGTATGGGGAGTCTCTGGGTCAGGAACCTATCCTTCCAGCATGTTTTGTTCATTGAGATGACAAGGTTTAGATCCCTGGAGCGTGTGGCTCTGAGGGATTGGGATTTCTTTAAGTGAAGCATGTCCAACAGCTCAGGGTTTGACATGGCCTTGTATGTTAAGCAGAGATCACCTCTGAGTAGATGATATGCAACAGAGTATAGCTGGAGTTTTTTTAGATGGTCAGCATATGGCATCTGCCTTAGGCCTGTGATTCTTTTAGTGAGGTATTTCTGTGGCCTTTCCAGCTGTTGCAGATGTCTTGTGAGGTACATACCAAATGGGGCATTATACTCTATAATGGGTCTAATGAGGGATGAGTACATTGGGACAATGACCTCCTTTTTTCTTGATGAAAAAAGTGATGAGGTGTGCCACATAGAAGGATTTCCTGACTGTGGTGATGTGGTTATCGAAAGTGAGACCACTGTTCACCTGTGTCCCTAAGTTTCTCATCACACTTTTGATGTTTAGTGTACTGCCACCTATGTGGTAATTCATGGATACATGTTTTTTTCCAAAGGGGATAACTATACATTTCTTGGCATTAAGCGTGAGCCCATGTCTCTGGCACCAGGCATCTGTTTCTGTAAGGCCCTTTTGTAGAATATCCACATCATTTGGGGATTCAATAATGGCTCCCAGTTTGCAGATAGGCTGTGTGGACTGCCTTACCCTCGTCCACAGCTCTGGAGACTGATTCAAAGAAGTCAATCAGATTCAGGAGACAATATCGACCCTTCACAAACCCAAACTAGGTGGGGTCCAGTGTTTGAAGGTTGCCAATGTCATTGTTTATAAGTTCCATGATAATGCATTCCATGCCCTTGCAGATCAGGCATGTCAGACTGATGGGACGGTAGTTCCCGGGATCCAAGGCGGATCCCCCCTTGTGGAGTGGGATAACTATAGCTGTGCGCCACTCAGTGGGCACAAAGTCTGAGATGAGGCTATGATTAAACACGACACTTACGTGAGGTGCCAGTTCATTTTGTAGTTCATGTAGTACACAGCCTGGGATGTCATCTGGTCCCATGGATGCTGTATCCTTAGCTTTGGAGAGTGCGGTTTCTACCTGTGTGGCCGTGATTACTGGAATTTCGCAATCTTTTAGTATTGAGATGGGCCCTTTAGGGGGTGAGAGGGGGGTGAAGTTGGCACTAAATCGATCTGCCAGGATATTGGCAATATCCTTGGGATCAGTATATTTAATGCCATTCTGTTTTAGCTCAGAGCAGATCTGAGCATTGCCATTTAGATTCTTGACATAACTATAGAATACCTTGAGGTTGTCTTTGGAATCTTTGGCAATTTTATTTTCGTAACTAGATTTGAGGATTTTATGAGGGATCTCAGCTTCTTACTGAGGCTGGTGAGGGAGTTTTTTTCATCCTGGGATTTTCCTCTTTCCTGCAACAATTTCTTCCTTCTGTTGTATAGTTTGTTTATAGCAGGGGATCACCAGATTGGCTTCCATTTTTTGGAGAAGAGCATCTTGGTTCTATTTGGGATGGCACGATTCATGCACGAGTGGATTTGCTCGTACAGTGCCTTAGTGTAGGATTCTGCAGTTGACCTTTCAGATCTCGTCTGCATGGGTGTCGTGAAGTTTGTCACGTCTGACTTCAGTAGCATGAAGTTGGCTTTGGAGAAGTTTTTTAAGGAGGTTTCCTTACTGGGGGGTGGGGGTGGGATGTGGATGTTAAGGGTGATCTGCTTATGTTCAGACCTGACCAATGAGGGGATGACCACTGCTGTGGAGCATCTATCTTCCATGTTGATAATGACCAGGTCTAGGATATCGGAGCCCCTGGTGGGACAATAGATTAGTTGATCCAGGGCATTAGAATTTATGAATTCCAAGAACCGTTGGGAAAAGGAGTTGGTACCCAAGCAGTTTTCCCAGTTAATGGCAGGGTAGTTGAAATCACCCAGTATTAGGGTGTTTAGTTGTATCTTAATATTTTCCAGTATGTTTAGAAAGGTGTAGTGAGAATCTTGGGGCATGGTGGGGGATCTGTAGCAAGCTACAATTTGGATTGCAGTCTTACCTAGTGTTAGTTGCACCTGGAGAATTTCAGATGCATTGTGCTGGGCAACTAGCCTGGAGGTGTGAATATCCTTGGTGAATATGGACACTCCTCCACCTTTAGTGTTTCGGACTTGGTTTTATGGCTGCAAGGTGTGGTAAGAGTTGTAGCCTGGTACTGCAGGGGTGCTCTCTGGAGCCTTGAACCAGGTCCCAGTTACTGCACAGATATCGATGTTCTGCATTTTTAGGAGTACCTTGAGAGAGTGCATTTTGAGATTTAGACTTCTAGCATTGAGTAGCATTACCTTCAGATTTTGCATGCTTGTATCTGTTACGGTGGTGGTTTTTATCCTTTGAACCTTGCCTAAAAATGGCACTATAGGGGTGGCAAGAGCTTTAGCCAGTAACCTGAATCCCAGGGATGACAGGTGCAGACCATCTCTGGCAAAGCATCATGGTTTGTCGATCGTGTCTTCCCAGGCAGACAGATACTGGATCCCCTTTGAATGACACCAGAAGCTTAGCCAATTGTTGAAGTCAATCATTTTGTCCTTATACTGTGGTATCATTCTGGCAAAGGCAGGATGCTACTCATGGCTAGGGTCATACCTGCCTGGGCCACATGATCCAAGAGCTCTTCCATGTCTCTTTTCACGAAGTCCAGGGAGGTATGTCTCAAGTCATTCACTCCAGCATGGACAATGACAGAGTCATATTTGTCCTTGTTGTGGAGTGACTTGAGTGCATGCATTATGTGGCGAATCCTGACACCTGACAGGCAGCTGACTGTAATTTTCTCCTTGTTCAGCCTGGTGAGTGGGACATCAGTGTGCCTGACTATAGAGGCACCTATGACTAAAGTGTTGGATACATTGTCTTGCCTTAGGGGCTGTTGTTGGGTGGCACACTGGTGTTGTGAGCTATGTATCACTTTGGTGGTGACTGGTGTTTGTTTGCATTTCAGCTTCAGAGGTCCTTGTTGCTTGGGCAGGTTAATATTAAGGGCCTCCGCATATGTGGATTTAGTGTTGCTATGTGTGGGTGTTGATGGTGTAGGTTTTGAAGGATTATGAGTTGCTTAAGGTGTAGTACAGGTGTTAACCTTCTCCTCTTGACTGTCTAGCACAATCTTGGCCAGAGAGAGCTTTGCTTCCAGTTTGGCTATGTAAGTGCATCTCTCGCAGATTGTAGTGTTGGGTGGTAGGAGGAGAGGATTGTCTGTGTACATGAGGCAGTTGCCGCATTGCCCCAGTATGCTCAAATTCATCAGGTGGACAGGAGAAATCACCTGAAGCTGACCCTTGGACATGCCTGTTTAGGTGCTTTTTTTGTAAAGTTTAAGAGCTGTTTTCCCTTACCTTTGCAAGGTACTTTGCAATTATAGGCTGTTTAGTGCCTACGATTAATTTCTCCTTATTGACAAGAAGAGTTGAGTGCTTGTAACAGTTTCAGGCTTCCTAGTGCTTTCCAGCAGGTTCTAGAGCAAGTGCTAGTCACAGGGGGTCAGATTTTAGTGATTTTACTGAGAAACCAGCTAGTTCTAAGGAAAAATTTAAAGAACAGACTTTCTGGCACCTGGAATAGTTTAGCTGTAGCCCCCCAGTGCTGCACAATGCGAAAAATGTGTAAACACACGTGTGTTTAAGCCAGAAAGTTGAAAGGGATAGAAATCAGCCCAAAAAGGCTAATAAAATTACAATTTCAGAGCTGGAAACCACTCCTCTAGCGTTAGATAGGCAGTACAATGCTCACCACTCCCACTGGTAAGCAGTAGGACTTCCCTCTACCACATCAAGGTCTGGATAGCTCTGAACACAGAAAATAAAGTCCTGAGACCAGCAAAGCCTGGGATCTGGACTGGCTAGGAAAGGGGGGAAACGAGCAAACAAGATAGTATTTTTTTTGTTGAAACAGGCTGAACAATGCAATAATACAGTAAATAAACACAGAAAAGGCTAACACACGAGTGTGTAGTCCAAAACAGTAAATGCAATTAAAACTCTACAAAATTAGCAATTTAAAACTTTTTAAATGAAGCAAGGCAAGTGCACAACTGAAAAACGAGTTTAACTGTTTTCTGCTGTTTTCTTTTGCTACTTATCAAGTATTATACTCTGCTGCTTGTTTTTGCAAGTGCCCATTAATACATTAACTCCTGCCAATAGTCAGCCAATTAGATTTAACATTTGTCATTGTTTGAAGGAAGAGCAGCAGTTACCTTGAGCTCAGAATCAAAGATTTAAATATAAGAAAAAAAAATTTGAATAATCAAAGCATCTTTTAGATACACTTCATTTAAAGTCATTTTTTTCACATGTAAGATCCCTAGTTGTGGCACTAAATATAGCAATTTTAGTAGTGAGATTAACGTATGCAGAAACAGAAGCTCTTTGTGGTCTGCCTTTCAATCTCTGTAGGTTTAATGGGGCAAGGCAACCCACACAACAAGTGTTACAAGCATGAAGCAGCAAACAGCATGATTAGTGTTGTGGTTGTCAAAGTCAAACTGTCTCATTTGTCAGGTCTGTTTGCAATTTGCCACCTATTGCTGCTCCAAGCATTTTATTTTCTTTCCTTTTCTGTACTTTGTATCTAGTTACAAAGAAAATTTTGCTGCTTAAGATTATTAGTACTCTTTAAGGTCATTGAAAAACTGCTTGCTGTTACTACTGTATTGATTGTTTCTACTCTTCATAGGTTCATAGGTTGGTACTAGGCTATCAGCCCTAGGGCCTATACAAGCCTAGCCATAACAATTTCCTGGCTATTTCTTCCCACACTATTTACTTCCCTGGATGTTTGCTACTCATTTATACAAGTATTATGTAAAGATAGCATATACTAGTGTGTGAATATACTCATGGTTTGTTTGGTTCTATATCATTTGTTATTTTCACGGTGCATCACAAGTAGTTCCTAGAGTACTTGTAATATTTATTGCCTAAAGCTTTTTATTACTATGTTTTTTATTATTTCAGGGTAGCTGCTGTCCACTGAGGAGTTCTGCTGCACTATATTAAGTTTTGATTAAGGCTGTGTCCTGTGGCATTTCATCACTTACTGTCCAGCTTGCTACTGTTTGCTCCTGTGTTTGGCAACCAGTTACTCTACTAGTGTGGTTGTGTACCTGTTGTTTAAGGTCATTTTCTTGTAGCACTTCTCCATGTTTTTGCTGTACTTTGCTAACTCTCTACATATTCATTACTGTTTGTTACTGTTCATTGTATGACAAGTGATTACTATTGTTTAGGTATTTAACACTTACCTATTGCCATCCCTAACTCTTATGGCATCAGTTTTCCACCCTTATAACACCTTTTTAACTCCTAGCTTGGTGGAGTCTCAGCAAGCTTATACCTCCTCTCATGTCAGTCTATTAGCATCAGGCTTACTGAGATGCGTAGCAGGGTCTGCACATTAACTGAAAAGCCTTTTATTTATAAACGCCCTGCACTGTTTATGACAGATGCAGTTGCTTTTTTTATTGTGTAGGTATATCTCTCCCACACACTTAATGTCAGTAAGCATGCAGCATCACTTCAGATCAGCACATGTTGGGGTGGTGAAACTGACACTGCCTAAACCTCACAAGCACTCACCTGGTAAACCTCAGTGTAACACAGTCACATCTGTATCTTTACCCACACCGTCACCTTCATAGTCCTGTTTATTAGTCTCCGCCATGTTATGCCTGTTCTCCTAGGATCACGTGAGCCTGCATGAATCATGAAATTCTGTTTATTGGTGACTCAGTCTTTAGATACATGCAGTGACTATCTAGTCACCTGAATGGAAAAAGAGAAGAGTAACAGTAAGGATTAGGGACGTCAGAAGAGCTGTCGGGACCCTTCACAATCCCAGATATGAGTATGACTTTATGGTTACATATGTGAATGTGCATGATCGTAGGCATTCTACTCTGAAAGCGGTGCAGAGAAACACCTGTGATTCTGAGAAGGGAACATCAATGCTATTCATCAGTACATTACCATCACCAAGAATTATCCCAGAGTAAAAAGACAAAATAATTGACTTAATCAGTTGGCTAATTAACCGGTGTCATACTGGAAACATCCACTTAGGACAAGATACTAAACAGAACGTCCTAGTTTTCTAAGGATGATTTGTACCTCTTATCCCATGTTCTTTTGTAAATTGGCTTAAGATTCTTGCTTCCCACAGTACCATTTTTCAGACAAAGGTCAACTAAACCTTCTTCTCAGAATTAGCAACATCTGCTCTCATGGTCAGTTTCAAACCCAGTACATCTCCTGTGTCTGGAATAGAGTTCCCCTTATCCATCAGACAAACAACTCCTTTTCAACCTTCCCAATCATCTAGACAGTTGGTTGGATAATGGTAAATTCATGCCTGAATGCAAAGAATGGGTCAGTGATATTCTAACCAGTGGTAATTAACTTATTTATATTATAATTAGATAGACAAGTTATGCTTCTTAATGGCCTTCTGGCTTTAAACTTAGTATGAACCGACAAAACTTGGTGCTTACTAAATATAACATTGGCCTAATCGATTTCCACCTTTTTATACTCAAAATAACCTGTCCTATTTAGTTATAGATTGGCCGTACCCATCCCATGGTTGATAATTATATATATTACTCCTAATGAGAATAACTGGGATCATACCACAGATAATGCATAGGATAAAGCATTTATGTGTTTCTACTTTCAATTAGTATTACAGGTGTTAGGTTTGTTAGCAATTTTCAGTTTCCCATACATAGCTATGTTACACTTGAAAACAGACAGGGATGAACTTTGCTTTATGTGGATGGGGAGTCTATTCCGCAGCAGTGGTATCCTCTGTGAGATACACCTGTCACTCGAATCTAGTCTACTGATGCTGCAGAGGAGGTTTAGATCCCCCAGACTGAGTATTTCTGATGCCATTTGACTGGCTGATGTGCAGTAAATCCATGAGTAATGGGGTGAAAGATACCTTGTATGCCAGATACAGGTCACCTCTTAGCAGTCTGTGAGATACTGAGTGTAGTGCCAGTTTCAGTCATTCCATATAGGGTATGTTGTTTAGACTTAGTATCCTTTTAGTAAGGTATCTCTGTAGGTGTTCTATTTGTTGCATGTGTCTGAACAAATACATGCCAAAAGGAGCATTATATTCAATGACTGACCTAATGAGGGCTGAGTAAAGGGGAACAATGACTTCCCTAGATCTAGACACAATCCCTTTGTTTATAAGTTGTGCAGTATAGAAGGGCTTTCTTATGTAGACACATGTTGGTTGAAAGTTAGGTCACTATTCATATAGGTTCCCCAATCCTGAACAACTGGGTCAATCCTTAGGGATGCATTGTCAATGTAGTAATTTTCTGGTGTAGATGACTTCCCAAAGGATGCAATAATGCATTTTTTGGCATTTGTTTTCAGTCCATAATTTTGGCACCAGTTATTTATCTGAGACAAATTTTCCTGCAGGATGGCTAAGTCATTTCAGATTCATTGATTGCTCCTAGCCTGCAGTCATCTGCAAAGTTAATGATTCAGAACCCTTTGGTATTGGCTTTAACTTCAGAAAAATAGATGTCAAACAGGAGATGCCCCAGCATAGATCCCTGGGGGACTCCACTGTTAACTGATCTCTTTGTGGAGGTAACTTCCCCTGTTTTGATTACCTGAATCCTATCTATGAGCCAGATTGCAATCCCACAGGTGACATTGGGGTTTATTCTCAGTTTACTTAGGTTTTCTAATATGCCTGAGTGGGGAATTTTGTCAAAAGCTTTGGCCAGGTCAAGGTATGTGGAGTGTACTATTTTGCCTTCATCCATTGCTTTGTTGATGTTTTAAAAAAAAAATCCACCAGCTTCAGTAAACATGACCTGCCCTTGATGAATCTAAGCTGAGATGAGTTCAATTTTTGGAGGTTCTCTCTATCTAGATTGATTATTTCCATGGTAAATCTTTCAGTTGCTTTGATTATGAGGCTGGTCAGGCTTATGGGCCTGTAATACCTGGGTCTGTGGAAGGTCCTCCCTTTTGTAGGGGAATGACTGTAGCCATTTTCCATTCTCTTGAAATTTTAGGTGAGGCTTAAACCAAAGACCATCTCTGTTTATGACTAAGTATACTGGATTATCAAAAAAGTGTTTTTCTGAAGTGTTTGTTTTCTTCTTGTGTTGAATAGTACTCTGTAAATCTGCATATTTGTTAATTATATTGTTTGAACATTAAAGTAAACTAATGTCTTGTTTTACTAAACAAGTTAATTACTGCTTGGTTTATTTAAAGATTGCAAGGATATTTTTACTAAAACTATGTGTATTAAGGCTGTATCAGCTTCTGGAGACAGGTAAATTCCATGAAGCCACCAAAGCTTGAATATTGATTTTTTTAACCAAATGTCTATATTATGCTTCTAGGACTAAGTGTATAATATTCCAAAATGACCTAATACCTTCCACTTCTTATTTGCTTTTATGGCAAATGTGTATTATTTTGGCAAGAATTAGCAAATTAAAAAGTAAGGAAAAGGAGATGGGTACATTGACAAAAGTAGCTATCCTTAATTTATGAGTATGCGTGGGTACATGAGGGAGAGAGCAATGTTACTGCAAAAATAATAGTCACTGCTGGCATCGGCAATGTGAGTCCATTGATCACTTCCATTGAGCTAAACATATATGGCACCGAGACTTTGTCAACTTACTTTTATAATATTCTTTTAAGAGGTAGGTGGTATGAACTGATCTATGTCAGACCCTTTTTAGCCATGACTTTCACCACAAGAGCAAGGATTAGTTTAGAAAAGACAATCATCTGGCATGTTTTTGATAGGTAAGAAGAAAGTGGAGACCCCAATGAGAATTCAGATAGGTACTGGGATAGAAATTTATCATGAGTAGTTACAAAGAGTGTAATACTGAACCCTTGAGATATGAGTCAGAGATCGTAAACACTGAGCTAATGAGATGCCCACCTCAGTGCAGTGGTTACTTTCCTAATTATAGTTCTTACAGCTAACAAGCAGTGGAGGAGCCAGGTCTGCTGTTCTCTACATTTCCTCACATTTAGGAGGGAAATAACCTGATTTATTTATTTTATTGTGTTTATTTATTTATTTATGTATGTATGTATGTATTTATTTATTTAACATTTGTTTACTATTATTCCATTGAATTACATCTAGGGGTCTGATTTGGAATTGAAAAATATTAGTGTGACTATATGGAAGATTTATGTCTCAATTAAAGAAAAAAAGTGCAGCAAAGTAGCATTTGCCTGAAAGGTTGTTCCCATCTTTGATGTTATACATGGTACTCCTTTAGGCCTTGGTATTTATGTGGATAACTTTCTCTCATTCAATTATCATGTTTCTGCCACAGTCAGGAAATCCTTCAATCTGTCCCAGTTAATTTCCAAGGGAATATCCTGAAGATCCAGAAAAGCCATCCTACCTCCCACTTATCACACCCATCATTGAGTACAATACCCCCCTTTATATGTACAAATCCAACTTAAAATGCTGCAAAGTTTTCTAACCCCCCCCAAAAAAATGAAAGGTCTTAAGCCCTTCAGTTATCCAACAGAATAGCATGACTCTTTACACTTTGATGCCTACAGCTTGTGCAAGGTGACCTGTGTCTCACTTTTTGAGCCATGAAAGACCGAGTCCTATATGTTCTCATATTTCTTTACAAAACCAGTGGATCTACAAACACCAACAGAAAATAGTTAAATCTACATCAACAAATAAACAACACTCACTGGAGAGGTAGATTCCTAATTCAGTGTATTCCTAGCCTATGGAATTAGTTACCACTACTGCTCAGACTAAGTGCTACTTTATCTAGTACCTTTAATGCTAGTGTTGATGACTGGAAGGGTAAACAAAAACTTCCATTTGGGTTATCATGTACAGCCCTGCTCGATTTGTGAGGTGAGCAGTATTAACTACTTGAACAGGGTGTTAAGAACTTTTAAGTTTGCCTGCTTAAAGATGTATTTGTCTAGGCACCATATAGTCCCTGTCATCTCTTGCCTAGTATGTTCCTATATTCATTAAGATCATATGACTTAGGGCAATAAATTACATCCTAAGTTCCAAAGAACCCTATGTGCTCCATTAAAATCTGACATAGCTTTCATGATAAACTTAAGCCAACCGCTTCTGAAAGTAGACTTTTGCTACATTCATAGAAGCAATCAAGGAAGCAGGCATCTTAATCTGTATTTTCATTAAATTCTTCTTCTTCTCCATACAGTGGTGCTGAACTTCAAACAACTCTATGTGGAGACAGATTTAATGAAAATTCAAACATATTAAGATGACTAATCCAAAAGAACAATAAGACAATGTGCAGAAAAAATGTGTATGCATGTACAAAAATGTATAATCGTGGTTAATGAAGGGCATAAAAACGTAAAATAGTTAGGAATGACCAAGTATTTTTTTAACAATTTATTTTATATTCCTAAACCCAGTAACCAAGTGCATTAAAATTCACAATAATAAATATAAAATAGGATGATGCATGAAAAATGTACAGGAAGTATATGATGCAAAATAGAAATTAAAATGTTATGTACCTATTATTAGACATCTAGACCATTCATATAAACTTTAATAAAAGTTAAAATATTATGTTGATGCTAGCGAAGTTAAAAATGAACTGATAAATATTATAGCCTAGCCGATCTAAGCTTCAACACTAGTGCCATGGAAATGTGTTCATTTAAACCAGGATTGTTATTGCTTTTAAAATAATTTGCCAGTATATTTCTCTATATTCAATCCTAGTTTCCCATGCCCTCTCCCCAAAAAAAGATGCTTCTCCGATGCCTATGAATGTGCTGCCTTCCTGCTGTTATTTCATCTTGACATCATTTCCTGATTACAGGGAATGGGAGCTGCCAATAGATTGATTCCCTCTTCCTTCACCAATTGTGTGAGCAAATTAACCAATCAGGTAAGCTCAGCCAAAGCCTTCCCAAGTTCAAAAATATCCTTGCTTAATGAAGTTTCTCCAGTTGAGAAACTATCCTGAGTTCCAGTCTCCTCTATAATAAAACTCAGACCAATACAACCACCAGAGGAAAACATCAGCACAAACCTCTCTGGTCAAAGATTCAATGCACTCAAAAATCAAAATATACTGGTGGAGAGCCAGCAGGAACCACCATGTAAAGGCTGAAATAGTCCAAATTTATTAAATAGGAATAAATAAACACATTAAATGCTTTAATTAAATCACTGCATTTTTCATCCAATATTACTGGACTTCTTCAGATACAAAGCACAAACACTCCAATCATGCTTATACATATATCCTTAAAAATAGCAATTATTCAATAAAAACATTAGTTACTCTACAAGTAAAGCATTAAAAGGAAATTTCCAATAATAAATACAAAATAACAATACAACAATGTGCAGAAAAAATGTGCATGCTTATACAAAAATGTATAATCATGGGAAATGAAGAGCAAAAAACCTAAAATAGGAATGACCACGTATTTTTTTATTAATTTGTTTTATATTCCTGAACCCAGTATCCCAAGTGCATTAAAATTCACATCAATAAATATAAAATCGGATGATGCATGAAAAATGTACAGGAAGTATATGATGTAAAATAGAAATTAAAAATGTTGTGTACCTTTTAGTAAACATCTGTACTATTCATATAAACTTTTATAAAAGTTAAAATGTTATGCTGATACCAGCTAAGTTAAAAATGAACTGATAAATATTATAGCCTAGCCGATCTAGCTTCAACACTGGGGAAATGGAAATGTATGTTTAAACCAGGATTTTTATTGGCTTCTAAAATAATTTTCCAGTATATTTACTCATGGTGATTTTAGTTAAAGCATTGTATGTGTTTATTTATTTATGTTTAATAAATTTGGACTCTTTTAGCCTTCACGTGGTGGTTCCTGTTGGCTACACACCAGCATATTTTGTTTTTTAAGTATATTGGGTCTTTGACTGGAGAGGCTTGTGCTGGTGTTTTTTTCTGGTGGTTGTATTATATTAAGATGGCTGCTTCCTTGATTGTTTCCACAAATGCATGGCAGATTCTGGTGGAATCTTATGGTTCTGTGCAACTTAGGTTGTGCCTCATTGACCTATGTCATATGCTCTTATGAAGACATAAATCAACCATATAGTTGTACTTAAATTTTTCAATTCCAAATCAGATGCCTATCACATTCATGTAGTATTTTGTTATTTAAAAACACAGAATCTTGCTAACATCAGGTAAGACAACTTCCTGAAGATCTGAATAGAACATGAGGAAAGCTGTCTAAGAACTGGCATTTTAGGAGCATTAAAAAGAAAACAAAGTACTTTGAATGTAAGTGGAACACCACTACCAAAACTGATATGTAATTAACCCCTTTTACAAGGAAGATTACAAGCCGTGGTAGAAAACAGGAGAAGATTACTTGGAGAATAATGTGTGAACCACGGTTGTGTAATGGTACCCTTTGTTAATGGATGCATGGACACTGTCAGCAGTGAAGATGATAAATGGTATATGAAAAGTATACCAACATGACCAGCTTATGTTGAAAATAATTGGATGGCACAATGGTGCAGTGGTAGCATTGTCACCTCACAGCAAGAGGTTCTCAAGTTCAATTCTCATCTGGAGTGCCTTCTTTGCAGAGTCTGCATGTCCTCCCTGCATTTTTGTGGGTTTCCTCCCATATTTCAAAGACATGCATCTTTGAGCATTTCTCCCCAGGCCTCCACTGAAAATTGGCCTTGTTCCAAGTCAGGCTTTCCCAGTTAACAAATGTTAAATAAATAAATAATAGTCTAACAGATCTCTGCTCTGATCCACAGGAGAATGAACTGTTAAATGATTTTATGAGGATCTTTCCTGGCCCATGGAAGGTGTGGAAATCACACATGGCCTTAGCAATTTAATGGCGTGGAGCACTGCTGTAGTATGTGCAGGCTTTTCAAACATCTGCATAGAAATCCCAAACTTTAGTGTCATCCTTAGATA
The DNA here is from genome assembly GCF_019279795.1 of Protopterus annectens. Classification (NCBI taxonomy): domain Eukaryota; kingdom Metazoa; phylum Chordata; order Ceratodontiformes; family Protopteridae; genus Protopterus; species Protopterus annectens. The sequence goes on from NC_056727.1 coordinate 394,909,544, forward strand.
GTTCCCAAGCTAGTGCCATGCAGCTGTAGTTTAGTCTTTTCTAGACTTCTGTATCGGTTCGAGGCTCTGCAGCTTCGCTGTTTCACCGTTTCATCATTCTAATAGGGACCCACTTAGCCTGACTCTTGGTTATACACACAGAGCAGCAGGAAAGTGCAGCTGTATGAAAAAGGCCTGCTCTTTTTATTTATTTTTTTCTTTAAAAAGCAGTCAGATCAGTGACACCTGCATTCTGGAATCCAGTAATACTGAGCCTTCATGGAAACTTCAAATCAGCCTTGCAGTCTACATTTATAAATAAAAAATGCAACATAAGAAAAAAGCTTCTTAAACTGTATAGTAAAAGAAAAAAGGTCAACATTAAAACGCTGTTGAAGTGAAAAACACTATGCAAAGGGATCTTTTGAACTTGGCCAGCATCAGAAGTGAAAGACTAATGCAAATGCTTCACTAGCTGTGTTAGAAGACGAGGGATTAATACCCTACATTGCTCTGAACTTATCCAAAATGGCGCTACCCTCTCACACTCAGAAGCTATAGCCAATACACCAGCACATGAATTCAGTGCAAATGTGACCCATGAAGCTACTATACAAAGCCCACATATTCCACAGAGTCTCAACACCCATTTTAACCAAAGAACTAAAAAATGCTAAAAGTACTGTCAAAAACAAAAAAAGCTTCTCCATGGGGCTGGATAATACACCCAGCTGCCTAATAAGGAGCACAAATCATGCCGTATCAGACACACTCCTCCAGCTATTCAGCTTTCATCAAACCAGTGGATCTATCCCTGATGTATGATGCACAGCTGTTGTGATGTCACTTCACAAGGTGTACTCACCAGTGACGTCAGAGGCTACTTACCCATTAGCCTGTCTAGTCTCATCTTCAAAGCCATGAAGCATATTGTAACTGACTTAATTAACTATGATAGCAAAAATCTTTGAAGGCTTAACCCCCAGCAATTTGGTTTTGTTAAGGGTAGATCCCATCATCTAATGACTCAAATCAACCTCTTTGAGAAAGCAATACAAGCCATGAACAGTGGACATGTTTTCCATACAGCATACAATGACTGTCTAAGGCTTTTGACACCATAACACATGCTAACATAATAAAGAATTTGAATGAGTTACAGACTGACACATAGGAAGTTAAGAAGATAGCAGACTGGTTGAGGGATAGAACCCATGTAGTGAGGATGGCAGGTACTTCCTCAACAAACATGAAAATGACCAGTGGTGTTCTTCAAGGCTGTGAACTCTACTATTTGGCATCTAGTTCACAGATTTCTAAAGTACAAATGGGGATCTTGGTTAGTTGTAGACAACTGCAAAATTGGTGTCATCCTCAAGTCACTGATATGCAGAAGCTCCAACTGGAATTTAAATATTAACAACTGGTTATTAAGAAAAAGAGTTAACTAAATGCTAAAAGTGTGATACTGTTGCATATGGTAAACAATACATGTACCCATCTAATGTTGTAGACAACACTCTGCTTCAAAAAGAAAGTGTGGTGGGAGACCATGGGACATAGATAGATACTGTTCTCTCCTTTGACTATCACCTTGCAATAGTTGGTAGAAAATCATTTTTTACCTAGAAGAGTTTATTGTAAGATGTATTTCAACTATATTCAAGGAAGTTTTATCCATCTATATTATACATTGATCAGACCTATTATCAAACACAGTGCACCGTTTTGAGATGTATGGTACTCTATATATCAAGCAACTTTAAAGACCCCAGAGGTTTCAAACTAAAACTATCATATCCTTAAAAGATTTTCCATGAGAGACTGAAACCACTGTCCTTTATTTCAGTGTCCTGTAGATTCTTTAGTGGTGATCTATGTCTTGCCTTTCACATCATTAGGCATTCAGTAGACTAATACCTCATACCTCCACAAATGAACCAGTCCCATTAACACTAGAACCAGGAATCTTAACTTGCCTCAGCAAATAATCAAAATACCATGGAGAAACAGATGTTTCATGCAATGATCACCCCTTTTCTGGAAAAAAAACTTCCACTTCAAATTAAGAAATGCAACAAACTTTCTTCCATCAGAAAGGAGTTAGGCAACTGAACAGATTTCCACAAATATGCCCTGGTCTACTTAGCCTGATATTTTTTGAAAAAAGGAGGCATGATCTAAGGGTGGTTATTGGCAAGGTGTGAGTGTACCAAATTACCTTGTATATTCTGTGATTCTTTGTAGGAATGAGTCTCTAAACCATAAGGTTTCATAGAATATGACAGTTTCCTTTCTCCTTTCATATGTGGCTAATCATTTCTCTGGTGAGAATCAGTTTATTTTTTAAACTGAAAGGATAGTGTGTCAGTGGTTTAACTGTAGTAAATGCTGTAAAAAATGAGAGTTTAAACATGACTTGGAATTAGAATACCTGTATTACATTATACTAAAATATATGAGAGACATAGTGAATGTATGAAGGCATACCCTGACAAGCATTTCATAGCCAGGGCTGGGAGGAAAAGAATGTTTTAATTGTGAGTGGGAAGGTATGTATTTTGGTGCCTTATAATGTGCAAAGCTGCAAGCCCTCTGAAATATATTTTTTTCTCCCCGATTCTATAGTGAGTACTAAGAGAAGATTTAGGGAGATAATTCATATGTGGTTTGTTTTTGTATGCACATCTATCTATTATAATAATTTTCTATGACTTTGGTATAGCAAACACAGTGTGTGTGTGTGTGTGTGTGTGTGTGTGTGTGTGTGTGTGTGTGTGTGTGTGTGTGTGTGTGTGTGTGTGTGTGTGTGTGTGTGTGTGTGTGTGTGTGTGTATACGTGCATGTATATGTGTGCGTGTGCATGTGTGTTTGTTTGCAGGGTGGATAGCCATTTTCTTGTGACTGCTGTATTACTTAGTTTACTTAAGAACATGTGTCTCAGTTGTAAGTATGTGTTATTATATAACATTTATGCACAACAAATAGTAATGCACTAAAGTGCTATTTTCAGAGGATTTCCTATCTTTATGGTTTTATTATAGTTACAAGTATGCAGTTACTATTATATTATTATAAAATTGCACATGCTTCTGCCAGATGCATTGCACAGCATTCTTTGCCAAACACAGTTGCTTCTGCAGAGTTCACCTTCTACAAAAAGAATGGGTATGGCAAGTGAGTTATAAAATACTGTTCCTTTCCAGTTTACCATGTGACTGTGAATGGATGCGGACCACAACATTGCAGTAATACCCAAATACTGAGGACAGTTTTCATGACTGGCCAGAAATTGTTCATTCAACTCTATTTCTCTTAAAAGAAAGGCTGATTATATTTTATAACTCAAACATAAACAGAATGATAAGTGTAAGGCTGCATAACTTGTTTAGCTTTCATGATACTACAAAAATGTATTATATTTTATCACAAATTATCCATTAGATCTATTAGACAAACAGGCATTAAATGTTTCATTGATTATTAATTTGCCATGCTGCTACCTTTTCTCATCTTCACAATATTAGGAAAATACCAATATTACTGGAATAGAAGTTCAGCATTACAATGGTGGAACAGGCTGATGTCAGGAATCAACATCAAGAGGTATAGAGCTTACTAGCCACTTTGTTCTCCTGTTCGAAAGGATGCTCATTTGTTTCTGTCATTAGTATTTAGTATTTATTAATTTTTTCATTTGTTTAGATAACCAAATAAATAATAATGATGAACTGTCACTAGTAATATTACAGAGATACTTCTGTTGCAGGAACAAAAAGTAGCTTTATTGCCATACATAATTACACAGGATCAGGTAATTAGTAAGGCAGTTTAAAATAATTGGAAAACTGCAAGTATAGCAACCCAGTGCTGGGTCATGATATAAATATATCCATCTCTGCACTAGCTGGAGGAAACAGGAGAAGATCTTTCTGATGCCAACAGAATGGGGTCAAGCCTGGAAACCCCCCTTATTAACAAATATGTTGCCTAAGCCTAAAGGCCTTTTATCAACATGGTTCCTTACTCCAGCCAGAATTTTTTAAATGGGAATGAAATGTGATTATAAATGTTGGAAGTTTGATACAGCTAATGCTGACACTTTTCATATGCTTTGAGGTTGCCCAAAGTTAAGGAGCCATCAGGAATATCTCTTTCAACTACTGATAGTGATTTATGGTGTTGACTGTCCAAGCAGCTGGGAATTCTGGTTATATGAGCTTCTACCTAAGAATTCTAAAGACAACAGGCCCATTTATAAGGAATCTATAGTAATTATATTATGTACACAGAAATAGAAATCATGGGAAATGGCCTCTTAGCGAGCGTTTCGTATTCTTTTTCAGACTTTCTTGAAGAAGATATTATAGTTCATTAATAATGCAAGTTCTTTAAGTAATCTGGCATATGGTTGGATATAGTCTTTGGAAAATTTGGTCAAAATCAAAATTAATTAATGTTATTTGGGCTGGACAAGGAAACTATTTGTACAGTTTTTTGTTCCATGTTTTTTTTGCCTTGGTTTAGTTTATTCATTTAACCATACTAATGGTACAAATCAGCCAAGATACTTCTAAAATCAAAAGGTATCTAGATGCACAAGAAACCATTTTGCTATCTTGTTCTGTTGCACTGTCAGAACATGATCGATTTCTGGCTAACATGAAGATGATCAAAAAAGCATGACTTTAATTTGAATAAGTAAAACACATAAGCAGGTGAATCAGAACTGCAGAAATAATTTACCCATAATCAGGTTGATAGAATTTGCAAAGGGTACAGATATTGTTAGCTTCTTAAATGTCACTTCATAACCAAGAGTTAATCTTGTAAATGCCAGGTGCAAAATATGCACAGAATAAAGTTGAAACCACCATGAAAACCTGAGATGGTTAGGTACATAATCAGAGAAACTGTTGAACTTTAAAGACAGGAAGTTATTTTTGCTGTGAAATTACAGAACTTAGCCAAGTGAAGCCAGGTCAACATATAGTTTACAATTCACATTTCCATGATTGTTCATCTTCTTTTAATAGCCGGAAGGAATTAGGCCCTGGTCTGCTGGCATTTTAAAATATCTGGTCTTGCAATTGCTGCTAAGATTTCCTACAATGTTTCATGCATCAAATGATTAGGTGTCCTTTATTTTTATAATCTAGATGTTACCAGGGAAATTCTTACTAAAATGTAAGCTTCTGCAATGGAACTGAATGGCACTTGTTACTGGAACAAATGTTACTAAGAAAATGGGTTCACAGACCATCATTGTAGCAAATTCTGTTACTGAAGAGGCCTGGTGATATGGCTTTTCTCCCTTTAAACAGCATTCATAATTTTCTGACTTCTCTACATTAAACAACAACCAGCTGGTCAGGTCCAACCTGCCTGAGCACAATTGGTGCTATTTACTTTTGCTCACAGATAATATCCTTCATATAATGTTTGTGCAAGAATGCTGTTCACTACACTGGGAAGTGTCACGTTTTTCTCACTGGTATGCTTATTTTGATCTGTGCAAGTAGATGGCAGGTGAATTGTGTTCTCAGTCAGTTGTGATTGAACAGTTAGTTTTTGAATAATCATAAAATTAGTATTCATAGGGTAATACAGTCATTTTCCTCAGTACCAGAAAGGGAGAAATGAGCTAATGAAAATGGCAAAATTAGCAAAGAACCAAGAAAAGTGTCTTCTGCATACAGACTTAGGAATCTGAGTAAAATATATGCATATATATATATATATATATATATATATATATATATATATATATATATATGTCTATGAGGTCCTGACCTTTTTCGCACTCCACTAACTTGAAACAAATACCAAATTTTAGAGAGCTAGAAAACAATGACAATACATAATGGGAGACTACATCACGGGAAGATTTGTAGATGGACCTGGAAACAATGAGTGTAAAGTTTGATGAGCAAATAACCATTGTACCACAAACAAATAACGGTAGCAATGCTTGAGTCAGTATAGGATGGTCAAGGCAAAATGCACCTTTTCTTCTTGAAAAGGTCACTGTGGTACACCAGCGACACTTGATAGACATGCTAAGTGCTAATGACATTGTTGTATCCAGTGTACATATTTCAACAATTGTTAGAAGAACATTGTAATATATTTGAAACTATCAATAACTTTCTACATTATATATTATTTATTTATTTATTCCAGTTTGGTGACCGGGGAGGTCCACTGGGCTCTAAAGCCCGTTTTCAGTGGAGACCCAGGGAGAAAAGCTCCACAATACAAAGTTATATCACATAATGAATTACAAAGAAACATTTTTGTATTACAATCAATAGGTAGTATTACAAAACAACAGGTAGAATTGCAGTCAAACAGGTATCATTCACTAAAGCAACAGAGATATTAAAGAATTGTCCAGGAGGATGGGAGGCATAGAGCATAATGGCTGGATGTTAAATTTAGTTACATTTATAATCTAGGTCTTTGAGAGAAGTTAGAAAACTATGAAGGTTAGCCAGGAGAGAAGGAGGAGGGGAGCTTGGGAGGTATGGGATGAAGAGTGCAGTTACATTTTCTGTGAAGAAACAGGCAAGAATGAAGTTGTGTTTTGAAGGTGTTTAGATTGTCACAAGACCTCAGTGTAGAGGGCAGGGCATTCCATTTTTTAGCTAGGGAAAAGGAGAGTAGAAGCTGACCAGCTGGGCGCTTGGGTGTGTGGACTGTAATAAGGTTTTGGCGAGTAGAGCTAAGGGGTCTGAGGGGGGTATATGGTTGAAGAATATTAGATAGTGCGGGGCAGCTAGTGGGTTGAAATAATAATTTGTGGGCTGAGACAATTTGGAGGAAGTCAAGCTGACTGGGGAGTTCAAGCCAATTTCTAGTTTGTAGGGAGGTGCAGTGATGAGAGAAGGAATTTTCCTTGGTGGCGAATCTGGAGATTTTATTGTAGCATACATCCAGTTTGGAGGTGAGGGTGGAAGATAGATTAGTAAGCAGAGGAGGGCCATACAAAAGATATGGGAGGAGATATGTGGTGGCCAAAGTATGTCTAGTAGAGGGAGATAGGAAGTGGTTGTTTCTGTACAGTAGGCCGAGTTTTATGTGGGTTTTCTTGATGTTAATTTGGATGTGAGTATTGAATTTTAAGTGTTCATCGATGGTGACCACCAAGAGTTTGGCGGAGGGAACGATGTCAATAATGGAGTTTGTTAAGGCTGGTAATTTGAAATGAGTTTTTATCAGTGGGAGTGGATTTAGAGGGAGTGAATAGAAGAATCTTAGTTTTGTTAGCATTACGTGAGAGGTGGTTTTGGTGCATCCAGTTTTCAGTGGTTGAGAAGGCAGTTTGAGTTAGAGACTGGAGTTCGGTTAGGTTGGAGGCACAGCAGATAAAAGTAGAATTGTCTGTGTATTGGACAATTTTGGTATTAGGAATGGCTTTGTAGAAATCATTAATGAAGATGTTAAATAGCAAAGGGCCAAGTATGGAACCTTGGGGTACTCCTGTGGGGGTGAGAAAGAAGGTGGAGGAGGCTTGGCCCCATTTCACAGCTTGGGACCTGACTGAAAGATAGCTGAAGAACCAGGAAAGAGTTTTTTGGGAGATGTTGAGACTAGATAGATGGTTTAGTAGATGGGTGCGGGAGATGGTATCGAAAGCTTTAGATAAATCTAGCAGAACAGACGAAACTATGTTACCAGAGTCTTGAGCTGAATTGACAGAGTGTAAAAAGGAGAGAAGGGCTGTGTTGGTATTGTGTCCAGGGCAGAAGCCATGCTGGATAGGAGACAGAAGCTGGTGTTCTGTCAGGAATGGCATGAGCTGTAGGTGTATGCATTTTTCAAGAAGTTTAGAGATGGGTGAGAGGATGGCTATAGGGTGGAAACTGGAGACGTTACTGTTTTTGCCACCCTTGTAGAGTGGAACAATTAATGCAGAATGCCATAGTTTGGGTACATAGGACTCAAGTAGTGATCTATTTATCAGGATGCTGATAGGGAGAGCAATACTGTCTGAGGCAATTTTTAAGAAGGAGGAGGGGATGTTGTCAGGGGCATTAGTGCAAGGTTTAAGTTTGGAGAGAAGTTTTTTTATAAGGTAGGTGGATACAGGTTTAATTTCAAAAGTAGGGGCCATGAGCATGCATACCATATGTATTCTTTAGACTACATGCAGATATGTAAAAATATCTAATAAAGTATCTCTCTTGTACATCCTACTAAATGTTTGCACATCCTTGTAAGTCTGAAATGTTTTCCATGCATGCACGTCTCTGCACAATTTGCTCTCTTAGTGCAGTGTGTTAGCACTACTGTCCATGCATTAACCCTTCTGCATGATTTTGCTTCACTATTCTGTTCCTTGTATTATGTATCTAACACACATTCAGTGCAGCACAATATTAATACAACAGAACAAATGTAAAGTAAAATGTATTGAGGCTACAACAGATTGCAATAAATAAGAGTAAAAGATAAAAACAATACAAAATGGCAAACCTTAAACAGATAATTCCAAACTAGTCTCCCAATAAAAGCAGGTCAGTAGCATTTCCAAAATATTAAAACATTTTACTTTTCTGCTGACATTATTAAGCTGTATGGCTTATATGAATACTTTCTTAAGCTTTTGCTTGTTTTTAATTTTATTTATTTACTGTCTCTTCGTCTGATATAATTTCCATTGTAGATCAATATTTTTGTTATTCAGTGTGGTATGTATAGGGTTTTAGGATTGTAAGGGTGGAGCGAAGGTGCAACTGGGTCAGGCACAAAATGTTAGGGGCACAATCCTACAATTAATTTAGAAAGGCACTTTATTTCCATATTTATTTATTTATTTATTTATATTTACTATTCACTTGGGTAAGGGTGTGGGAAGGTACTTCAGTGACTGACACCAAGTTCTAAATGAGACAGCTATGCAGGGGCAGCTCATGCTATTGGACTGCAGGACTGCAGCCCCCCAGCTGTAAAAAAGAAAGTTAAACAGAAAAAAACAAATGCTAGTCCAGGAACTTTATGCATGCGCACTCGCTGCATTTCCTGATATCCGGACTGCTGGTGAGACAGTCTGGATTAGAAAGACAGCAGAGGCCCCAGAAGTCTATGCAGTAACACCTGCATAGAATGAAAGGGGATTGGACTGCAATGTCTGCAGGCTGGGTAGCAGCCTGCTCTCATGGGCTTTTTACTGCAGGAATGGATGAACTTGGATTATACTTGAACAACAGGCTTTTTACTGTAGGAAAGAATGGACAAACTTGGATCAACAGACTTTGCAGGAAAGAAACTGGGATTTGAACTTGTACAACAGACTTTGCTGGGCTCCAGTAGTGTGTGTGTGTGTGTGTGTGTGTGTGTGTGTGTGTGTGTGTGTGTGTGTGTGTGTGTGTGTGTGTGTGTGTGTGTGTGTGAGTGTGTGTGTGAAATACCCCAGTTAATTATACCTGGTGGCTATAGAGAACTCATGAAATATACCTGGTGGCTAGACTCAAACCATGCACCTTGGGAGCAGGTAGCAAGAGCTTGAATTCCCTACCCTCACCACTTCTGAAAATTTTGCCTCATATTTTTGTTCTTGTGAAATTTGTAGTTTTCTGGATTTTGAATTCACTAAATAATGACAGGCATTTTAATTTCAGACTTCATATTCTTCAGGAAGTACATGCTAACACAAAACCTTTTATTCTAGCAATTTTCTGTTTATAAGATCAATATATGAAATGTGTCCCTATTAGCTTTGTCTAGGTGTTTTGTGCTAAGAGGTTGAGAGCTATGGTGAGAACTGACTTCACTAAATGATAGCCATTTAAGTTTCAGTCTACCTGGCATTCAAGAAACAGCTGATTTGGCATAGTGGTATGTTGCTCTGACTGTAGTGCATAGGGTCCAGGGTTCAAGACTTGGCAGTGAAATGCATGGTGGTAACACAGCATTTTATCCTAGCAACTTTCCAAGATTATACAAACAATGTTTAAAATTTGTCCCTAGTTTTTGGGCTTTTGCCCCCCCCCCCAACAAATGTTGGCCTTTTCCAGATTTCTTGTGCTTCAAAGTTGAGAGATACAGACAATTTAGTGTCGAGTGGATGTAACAAGGAACTGAGAGCTTGAAGAGAAGTTTAATGCTGCTTATGCTGAGACTGCTTGAATTGTTAATAGCACAACAGGTAGTGTACTCAATTTTGATGCAGAAGGCTGTGGTTCTACTGCCACAGTATATAGATGCATTGCTGATACTGTACTGTGTTGTACTTTTAAAGGGGGTGGATGTTGCAGTCCTGAGAATGTCCTCTTTGCTGGAGATACCTAGTAATCGTGAACCTGTTATCAGTTTGCCATCCATTCCCTATTGCAATATTATTAGCTTATCATTTTTTTTAATTTAACATAGGCCATTTTTTCCTCAATAACAACATGCACTTTATATATAGATGAAACAATGAAATATAAAGTTGTTTGCTAGCAGCAACCACTTCATTAGTTACAGATCTCTTTAATGTGGAATTATTTAGATGACTTACTTCTGCAGAGATGGTGCATATTTACTGATACTGGTAGACTGGAGAAGTTTGAGTAGACCTTCATGATGGAAAAGTTCTGAACTGGGCAGTTTTGTCATTATTGGTCCATGCATTATGTTTCATTGTTTACTGGGAAAATGTTCAAAACAATACATTTAAAATGCCCTCTAACAGCTGTACTGTATTATACAAGGAATATAATTTAATGCAATCAGGAAGGTGTATCAAAGAACACATGTATGTTTTCTGTACATGGGGCCTATGATTTGAAAACAGCCCAAAGTTAATCTTTATCTGCCACTGGCCAGATGCATTTTCTTTGAATGTGGGTTTCAATGCTGTTTCAATGAATGTGAGTTTCAAGGGCAGAGAAGTTGTAGTGCTAAGTCTGTTTTCATTGTGAGACTGCATTGCTTTGTTTAGCAGATGTCTATCAGTGTTTGTTCTGTAAAATGTCAAATAAAACTTTTAAATAAAATCCAAATCATTATAGAAGTAAATCAGTATGCATATTGAACAAAGATAGTGAAATGTGTGATAGCCACAATAAAGGCACAAATACGTTTAGCGCTTTCTTCCACTTTAATTACAATGTGAACTTCTTCAGAAAAGACACAAGCCCTCTCCAACTCGTGTCTTTTATAAAACAGATACAGGATGTGATGTCATAATTAATATAATTTGATTCCTATTGATTATTTAATTGTAACAAACATTTTCTTGAAAAAACATTCTAGATGCTATTGATGCCAGTGAATGGTTTTCTTACAACTTTTCTTATGAGGAACAACTCTTGTGACTTTGCTCCTTGATGTTCAACATGTGCTATCACTTTAGGTTCTAATTTGGTGAAATATCGCCATAGCGATCTACATTTTTGTGTAAGTTGTGTGTACTTTTAAACCAGTGCACCCCTATGATGATGTACACTCTGAACCAACTGACGGACATGCCATCGAGAATATTCTCATAAGTACACACACAGAGAGAAGTCGATCTTCCAAAACACTCACATCCACACACTGTATGCCCACGAGATTGGTGCCCTCATGCCTAACAATGCAAATACACACACTCAAACAAACACACACACGCACACACACACACACACACACACACACACACACACACACACACACACACACACACACACACACACTCACCCACACACACTCGTAAGAAACGATTTTTATTTTTTATGTTTTTTTATGTTTTAAATATACATTTTAGTACGTTTTTTTCACACACATGATGCACATCAAGACTAACAATCTGTAGTCCATTTGTAGTGCTTGTGGGAGTGAGTGTTGATATGGACCTGGGTGTATGTATGCCCACATTTGTCTAGAACTCGCAGTATGGTCCACGGGGGTGTGCGTGTAGGTGTGTGTGTGTGTGTGTGTGTGTGTGTGTGTGTGTGTGTGTGTGTGTGTGTGTGTGTGTGTGTGTGTGTGTGAGCGTGTGTGTGTGTGTGTGTGTGTGTGTGTGCGTGTGTGTGTGTGTGTGTGTGTGTGTGTGTGTGTGTGTGTTTGTTTGAGTGTGTGTATTTGCATTGTTAGGCACGAGGGCACCAATTTCGTGGGCATACAGTGTGTGGATGTGAGTGTTTTGGAAGATCGACTTCTCTCTGTGTGTGTACTTATGAGAATATTCTCAACGGCATGTCCATCAGTTGGTTCAGAGTGTACATCATCATAGGGGTGCACTGGTTTAAAAGTACATACAACTTACACAAAAATGTAGATCGCTATGGTGATATTTCACCAAATTAGAACCTAAAGTGATAGCACATGTTGAACATCAAGGAGCAAAGTCACAAGAGTTGTTCCTCATAAGAAAATTTGTAAGAAAACCATTCACTGGCATCAATAGCATCTAGAATGTTTTTTTAAGAAAATGTTTGTTACAATTAAATAATCAATAGGAATCAAATTATATTAATTATGACATCACATCCTGTATCTGTTTTATAAAAGACACAAGTTGGAGAGGGCTCGTGTCTTTTCTGAAGAAGTTCACATTGTAATTAAAGTGGAAGAAAGCGCTAAACGTATTTGTGCCTTTATTGTGGCTATCACGCATTTCGCTATCTTTGTTCAATAAGTTTACAAGTTTCATCGGCTTAGTCCGCAGTTCTAGTTTTTTAAAGCAGTATGCATATTACAGTGTTTATGGTAAATGGGGTGAAATAGACAAGTAATGGTACATTGGACTAGCTGCAGGGGGGAAGCCCCATCTGATCATGATTTTGTGAGGGGAAGGGTGGCAAACTCAGACAGCCTCAGCTGAACTATACCTCCTACCTGTCCAGATTTTTTTCAGAATGAATAGATTTTTGCTTCTTATTTTTGGTTTGTTCCTCATAAAATTTGTGGTTTTCTGGCAAATCATTTAGGAATGAAGTCAATAAATAATGACAGACATTGAGTTTCAGAATTCATACTCTTCAGAAAAATGCATGCTAAAGCAAGACCTGTTGTTCTGTCAATTGACTAAGTTTATACAAGAGCAATTTATAGTACTATTTGTATGTTCCCCCAATATATTTGGCCTTGTCCAGATTTCCTGTGTTAAGAGGATGAGAGGTATGCCCAAATAAATCACTTTGTAGAATTAGGAATAATCAAACCTCTCAATTGTCCCTGATTTTGGCTCAAAATATTGCTCTCCCCCAATAATTCCTCTGCAAAATGGCAAATTTGGAAGAAAACGTGGAGGGTTTACAATTAATTAATAATTGTAATGATCAGAGTTATAGATTACTTTTAATTTCAGAAATGCATGTAGATTCTCTTATTTTGTTAGCTGCTCGAGTTAACAGTACTAATATTAAAAACATGTCCCTTCTTTGACAGGTTCCCAGCTGTATTGTGTGGCTATTTTATATTTTTGTATCACATTTTTGGTCCGTGTTTCATAAAATTGTGGTTTTCTAGCAAATTAGTGGCAAATCATTAGAGATTGAAGTTAGAAAATAATGACAGACATTTGAGTTTCAGATTTCATACCCTTCAGAAAATTCATACTAATGTAAGACCTACTATTCTATTATCTTTCTAAGTTTATAAGAGCAATATTTAAAAATTGTCCTTATTTTTGGACTTTTTTCCCATTTCTTTTTATGGCTTTGTCCACATTTCTTGCTCTGAGACTGAGAGGTATGACAAATGTGTCAGGGCCATCACCGTCAGCCAGAGACATTTCAAATTGTGACATACTTGTTGCACCCCACTCTCCCATGTAGTGACTCTGGATGTGTCCAAGCAAGGCAAGGAGCAGTTATGCAGTGGCTTTTCATCTGTCCTTGATTTTGCAGAATGTTCTGTTTTTCTGTCATATTTTTATACTGTTGCTTTATGCTTCTTATTATTCAGAAAATGCATGCCGTTGCAGTGCCTTTAGCTCTGTGTTTAAGTAGCAATGTTTTAATGACCATCAGGTAAGCTTGTCTGAGACTGTAAGATGCAAGTAAGCTTTAATAAGCATACTGTTAAAGAATTATCAACAATGAAAGCCTTTTTGTTCTTGCCATGCAGAGAATATTTACATAACTAGATAGCGTATAAACTTTAAATACTGAAATGCATATGACAGTATTTGTAATAAAGGACAGGATTACAGTATTTTCAGAAGCTTATTATATTTGTTGAAGACTTGCAGTCATCTTTGCAGGCTTTACTCATAAACTAAACAGAATGCCAATCTATCATGCATGGTCCATAACCTGTGCAGTAATCCTTTAAGCAATTTATCTTGAGCTTGTTTCTTGTTTGCTGTTCATTTTTTACTTTGATCATGTTTTCCTGATCAAACAATTAGGCAGGCAGCAGGTCTTTTTTGGATAAGAAACATTTTTACAAGTGGGGGTATTGCTACTTTCAGCATATTACTTGGTACTTTTATAAAGCTGAATATAAATTATAATTAGAACTACAGTGCAAGGAGAAGTGGTTTGAGTCTGGTGAAGCTGTATTATGAAAGCGCTTACCTATGGTCGACTACAATAAAGGAGTTTTTATGGTTTTGAATTCAGCTGTTTTTCTGTATCTACAAGTTGAACTGTGATTCAAATTGTCTTTATTTTACCTGGATTTGAGACTTTAATATTGCCTGGCTTCATCCGTTGCTGTCCTTCATTAGATAATAAGTAAGTTGTCATATAGCCAATGCATTGAAATATTTTTTTCCTTCTACAATTCATTTTGTCTTGATTGGACTCTCATAATGATGGTTTGGCAGTGGCACCCAGGGCAGCGTATTTTATTAAAGTCCCACTTTTTGCAGATTTTAGCATAGCTCCACCTCTTTCTAGTTGGCCACACACCCTTCTCATTGGCCCCACCTGTTCAGCTGTCTCCTGCAGCCCCCCCCCTTTGATTTGACGGCACCAGCCACCACTGCAGTTATGTCTCTGAAGAATTGTATTATGTTTGCATTTTTACTTCTCTTTCCAAATATCGGTGACTTTTAATTAATTGTCTGATTGCTTATTGGACTGTAGAACGGCAACAGCATATTTGTGTGGATTTTTGTGACTGAAAATATTCCGCAAAAGTTTAAGCTGGTACTTCTGATAAAACATTACAGTCATAGTTGGCATATATGTTATCCTAAGCCCAGAAAGATTCAACATGATGCCCCACCAGCATGTCCATAAGGTAATCATCGCACTTTGAATAGATTCCCATTCTTAAATGTTTATCTAAATCTCCCATTTTTTACAATACAATAACACAAAATACAGAACTTAAAAAGTTTGCCATGTTTAATACATCTGATTATATAAATAAATCTATTATAATGAAAGACATAAAAACAATGCCAGAAAGAATGTAACAGTTCAGCATTTTAAGATTGATGGT
>NC_056727.1:394927388-394934888 GCF_019279795.1 Protopterus annectens
CTGGCATATGCATTTCTGTGCATGCCTTATCACTGATAGGGTTTTATTTCAGACATGTTTTGCTTATGACTATGATTTACGTTACATGCCACTTTATAATTTTTGTGTGGATTGGATGTATGCCTGACATCACATAAGGTGTTATACATGGATGAAGTCAGACAGTAGTATAACATCACATACTTAACAGTTAAAACATGTAAATTGTGTAAGCTTTCTATGCATTATCATTTATTCATTGGTTTTAGGCTAATATGAGAGAATGTGAGACCCGTGCCACATCAGTGATTAGATGACAACAATAACAAGCCAGACCACGTCTAACCAAGTCAGATTGTGAGGACCATGATGATGACCATGACAGGGACAATGGTCATGACAATAGACCGAGACCTGCACATGCCATTCTTCCTGCAGCTCAGTGGCGAAGACATCCATCACCACCACAGCAGGAAGATAATTTCTGGGAGTACATTGGAGATGTAATGACAAATGCCTTCCAGATGTAGATTAGGGACCTCATGGTTAACTTCTTTCAGGACATGGTGCAGACTATGTGCAACTCCTTCCAGGAGATTGCTAGAGAGATCTTTCTTGATGTTCATCCCTATCTATGTGGTCCCTTAGGAATAAAGTATTGTCTGTGAGATCCACTTCTGTAATGCTGCTACCATGGTATTTTCTATATTCAAATCTGTACAGCCTAGCTTGTGCAGATGTCCCATATTGATATCATGCTTTTCTGTCATATGTTATAATGTGCAATACATGTATCAGGATCATATGTGGCTTTATCTTGCTGTTGCAATATGACACACATTAACAAATGACACGTGTTAACCATTATTATTTACATAATGATCACATGCCGTCATTATTGCATACATTGCTTTGCATGGGCAGGGCTGCTACTCCTTCAGTCTGTATGTGTGTGCACTCTGTACAAGCAGTGCAGCATTGTTTTGTTATGTCTAATCCACTTTGGCCCTGTATGTGACAGAAATGACTACTGTGGTTAGCATAATATGAGGGGGCCACAATTGTTCTACTTGTGTCATTCCTGTCTATATTTATGAGGGATGACAGCAACTCCCATGTTACATTATTCCCATTCTTATCAGATAACACAGTGAGGTCAGTCAGTACAGTTTATTTGCACATGCTATACATGTGTATTTATTGTACACTTTTATGTATTGATAGTTGCAGTGTTAGGTCTGTTCAATATGACATACCCATGATTTTGTAACATATGTAACATTTTTGATGTATGCTGTCCCACAGTGAAAAGGACCTTGTGTGTGTGTCATATGTTGGCAGTTATTGTGCCATGTTGTTGTACAGTACTGTGACAGATACTTATGTGCATTTATCCTTTACATACTGAATTGATATTCACTGTTCCCTGGGTGAATATACTGAGGTGATTTAGCATAATTCATTATTCCATTTTTTGTCTGTATCTTGCTTATGGCACTAGCCATTCTTTTTAAATCTAGCATATATTAGAACACGTATGCATGAGTTAGCAAACATGTCAGTTTGTATGCCTTTGTAGTACATATGCACTGATTTGAATTAATGTACATGTCTATGGCCATAGTATAATTGGCACAACCACCCTTGTAATATGTAACTGGTTAAATGCCCTTATTCCATTTTTTTGACTGTACTTGTGTACACGGGACTGTCCTTTGATCAGTCCTACATGGGTACAGTGATAGTTATACTAATAATAGTGACTATGCTACCTGTTGCACTAAGTTTACATGGCGATTTATATAGGTATGCGATATTCAAAACTTCTTTTCTTGTGTCATGTCATTTGCTGTTTATTTGTTGTACATTACTATGTTGTTTGTGCCATTTCTACACAGATATGTTTATAGGCATCCTCAATGCATTTTGTATGTGTCAGATGTTCGCCATTTGTTCAGAGTACATTGTGAGGACAGATGCATGTGCACTTGTGTCTCCTTAGATACAGTTGTCCTGTTTATTCTGTGCCTACCTTCTCTTGCTGGCATTTTCTCACTGATGTGTGCCCATATTATCTGTCTCCCCTCCCCCTTGTCGCTTTACCCAACTTGTTTCACATATTCATGGAATATGTTATGTGTATGTTTACCTTCCTGAAATGTATAATTATTGTAGTATAGGTGCTCTGATAACATATTACCAAGTGTCACCATGATGGGTATCAAACACAAGCAAGGCGTTTACACACAAGGTCTTGGCAACTGAGTAGATTCCCTCAGTGTTTGTGTTGTACTTGTGTGTTGTGCATCACCCAAAGATTTCTATGCTTACTATCTATGCACTGGCTTGTATGCCTTAGCTAGCATTAAAGTATATTGTTCATGTTCTAAAGCAAGTCTAAGAAACAAACTTTTGGAGCTGAATATAACCTTACTATACACAATACTAGATGATACAGATTTTGATGTGAAAAGTGTGATGTTTAGATATATTATTATGTTGATAAGGATGCCCCCCTGAATTTTTACTCAGAGCTGAAAATCCTTGCCATGACATCATGAAAGACTCAACTCACAGTGCTTCAGTACCTAAATGTATGTATAAACTACAGTATCCCCATGATAAATGCATGAGTAGTGGCTTCTTACTTCCTAGAAAAACTATCTCTTGCAGGTGGAAAAACTTACATAGAAAAATAACAAATGATGATATAGTACTGAAACCACAATGCAAATAAGAAGTTGCTCACTTAAGGAGAAAATGTATGTGGATCACACAATACATCCTGCACTAAGTGTATATGGCATATATTTAAGAAAATTCTTGCCACATTGTTTGTGTTTTCTAAGTATGTATGTACTCTATACTTTGCAGTAACCTCTATAAATCCCTGTCAGTATTTGAATCTTCAACAATATCAATAGGAAAAATAAAAAGTAGTAGGAAGAAGGTGTGATTGATGTCTGTGCTGTCTGTTCACTCACAACAATATACACTTAGTGTAGGTATTATTGAATCCTGGGGATTGTTCTTGCACATGATACTTTGTAGTCATATATACATAGTTGCCTGGTACCTGCCATGACAGCCTTGTGTGGGTGGAGCTAAACATAATTACTGAGTAAATAGTGAAACTAAAAAAAAATCAAACAACATAGTCTATTTTTTTCTTTGCAAAATCAATTGCAACTTTAACATGAGGAATAAAACAAGAAATGGAATTAATTATAAAACAAGGGTACTTCCAAACGTGACCAATATACCTTAATCATGTATCGCCATTACTTAGCATTCCATGTCATTGGTGTGGGTATGTGGGATGACCTTTCATTCAGTTTGGCTTATATAATGCCACTGCATGTCACACATCTACATTGTATACATGAACACCCATATGTGTTGTTTCTGGCATGGCATGTCTTTGATATGTGGATTTCATTTCTCCTGTGTGTGCAGTGTGCATACTTATTTATTATACAGCCACATTAATCTTTTGTTGCTGTACTGCTGTTTTGTACTGTGTTTAGTTGTTTTCCTTTCTCATGCAGGGCTGGAAGTTCTAGTTTGCCCTCCAATTGTTTGATCATGCATTATTTGGCCTACATTTGCTCATCCTTGCTTTGCATTGCTGACAACCTAGTGGATGATTGGATTTGATATCCAGTGTGTGTTCTCCAACACATACCTACCATTGGTCATACTCATTTAGGTATGACTATCACACAGTTTGCAATATTTCAACAATGACTTGTGCATTTGTTCATATGTATCATTGCATTAAACAATGTCTGGGATGCATCTCTACCCTGTTTGACATTTTTCCTTCACCCATCTTGTATGGTCTATATGTGTGCTATCTATGTACCTTACCTAACCTTTGCATGTATTCTCAAACTTTGTCTGTCATGTCTTGTGATATTTAATATGTTTGTACGTGCCCTTTTGCCAGGCTTCTCATTCCATGTCTTTTCCATCCCTTCTATTCTCAAAAAAAAAAAAGGCTATTCCCATCCAAAAAAAAATCTGCATGTCCCTCTGACCATCCTTCTGACATCCCATTCCATCATACCGCTTGTTTACCCCTCTTCTTCACCCTAAACCCACATCTGCTTTTCTATCACACTATTTCATTTGGTGTATATGTTACTTGTGTTCTCCACACTTGTCCCACACCCATTGTTAGCCACTGTTAGCCATGGCAAAGTGGCCATGATTGCTATTTAGCTTTCTTAATTATTTTTTAATATAAACTTTGTAGATTTAATTGGATTCTGCAAATTGTGATGGGTATATTTATTTATGTTCTTCTATGACTTACAACAATACCTGTAAGTGTTTGCGGATATTTGTCATTTTTAGATATAATGGCAGATGCACATTTGTCTTTATTTATTACTTTCCATGTATTAATGTAATTTCCATTGGGCTTGTATAGCTTCTATAGATGTGACTGGCAATGCACGTACATATATTAGTTCATGAACAACTTTTCCTGGAATACAGATTTGACACAGCTGATTGTGGTTGCACTGACGTCGCTGGTTATGTCTACCTTGCTCTGAGGTATTCTCCGTCAACTGTGGCATATTTGCATATTATTTGGTTATCTGCAACTATTGCACAGAATTTGGCAGGTTAAACTGAGTTCTGTAAAGTTTATGGAATCCGAGCCTAAATATGTCAAATATTTTTGTGCATATAAAGTAAAGATGCTTGTTTACCCCAAAATCAATTTCCTCTGGCTTAAAACTCAACAAAGACTTAGTTATGAGTTCCTAATATTCAACCTGAGGAGGTCTCATTTTATGAAGTTCAACTTGTCAGGTACTCAACCTAATGAAACAATTTGGGGTAATTATTTTTACAAGGGAAGGGGCACAAGCTCTAGAGTACTCCCCAGTGGCAAGCCCTTCATATACCATGGAATCCTCTCTCTCCCTTTTTTTAATTTCTGCAAGTCATTTGGGTTTCTAATACCATTAAGTGAATGGACCCCATTCCTATGTCAAAGTAGACCTCATTCCTAAGTCAAAGTATGATTAAAGTTCATGAAATTAGTATTATTTCAATCATTGATGTTAGCCAGAAATGCTCTTCTCAGTAACAGCAATGTGCCCAATAATGACTCCTTCTGCAATTCTTACAGAGTTATATGTATCAGTAACATATCTAAGTATCATTTTAAATTGTTTTTTTATAACACCCATTGCTGGTACTACTATTGGAACTGTCTGTGTATCCTTCTTCCACATTGCCCTTGTTTCTGCCTGCAAATCCTGGTATTTTATCACTTTGTGTCATGTACATAAAACACTATAGTCACCGGCTGTAGCAATTTCAGTGATCAATGCTACTTTTGTCTTCTTTTCATGAACTACTATATCTGGTTTTCTTGTATCTGTTTTTTGAACTGTTGGTAATGGGTGATCCCATGTGATATGAACTTCATCATTTTCTATAATGCTTTGTGTCTCAGGTTTCCAGTGTTTTCCCACACTTCGATACCATAATATTTGCACAATCCCCAATGCAATAGTTTTGCCACATTATTATGCCTTTCATTATGCAGTCCTTCTGCCATTAGTGTATCACAACTAGCAACAAGATGTGTGACTGTTTCCTATTCTCCAACATTTGTCTGTTGCTCCCACATTTTCAATGGACTTTGTAACCAATATGTATGTAGTCCATTATCTTGGGCCACTGATATTAACCTTTCAGGGGTCTATATTAGATCACTGAATGCTTAAAAAGGTGAATGGTGATTAATCGACCCTATGTAAGCAAAAGCTTACAATCTCAAACTGTCAGAACAGTCATTTTTTTCCTAGGGAAAAAAATTGCTGTTCCAAAACACATACACACAACACAAGCACACCAAACAAACAGCAATCCACACACATACACCTAAAATCTGACACCTAACCCTACACTAAACTATACACACACCACTAACAATCCACTTACCTTTACCCAAACCCTAACCCTAAGATCCATCACTATCGCACAATCACCTCACCCGCTTCCTAACCCTAACTCACCTAACCTGCCCTAACCCTCACATCCACACAATCGCTCACATACCTAACCCACGCCCTAACCCTAACTCACCTAACCCACCCTAACACTCACATCCACACAATTGCACACTTACCTGAACCCGACCCGTAACTTTCCACCACAGCACTGAAAATACTGAAGCAACAGAAACGGACAACCAAATTCTTTCCCTAGGAAAAAATGTGGGTTCCTGTTACTTCGATAGTTTAAGCTTTCGTTTACATGGGGTCGATTAATCACCATTTGCTTTTTTAAGTGTTCGGTGATCTAATATAGACCCTTTCATCCTTTGGTTTTAATTCACCTCTCTCTAATCATTCATGCATGCAATCCTGATCAGTATGAGGTTGTTCCAAGAGTTTTCCATACTTGCAATTATATTTATGCATTTTCCACATTTCTAGCCTTCTTATCTGATCCTTCACCGTATATTCTTTCTTTTGCTTTTTGGCACATTCAGTTGTTGCCTGATTTTTATCTACTTCTAGTTTGATTTCCATTCCTGCTTGATACCAATGTACTTCTGCTAAACTAAGTAGGAAAATCATCTTAGACTTATTCTCCTCATGTTTCAAAACTTTCACTACATTTGGGTCTTGTGAGGTCAGCACATATGTATGCAGTCCCACGATTGCAGATCTATACGTATAATCAATTTTGAGGAGGCCCATACCTGCTTCAGAATGGGGAATATATAATGTTGGTATGCACTGATTTTTATAAATCATTTGATGAGCATGAAGCATCCTTCTTGTTTTCCTGTCCAACCTATCCAACACCTTTTGGGGCCAGTCAATCACTCCAAAACTGTAAGTTAAATGGACAGGAAGAACAAATTAGTTTATAGCTTGAACTTTGTTCCTAGATGTCAATATTGTTTTCGTATTAATTTCAGTCTTCTAAAATATTCCTTACTTAGTTTTATTTGCATTTGTTCATGTTTTATTGTTGATCCTTCATCAGTTCCCAAATATTCATGCACGCCTTCTTGCTCAAGTTCTTTTATATCACATTCTTGTCCCAAACTGATGCTTTCTTGGTGCTGCAGCTTTACTGCTTTAAAGGTTGCCTTTGCACATTTATTAAGACTAAAAAATGTTCTTATATCATCTGAAAAAGATTGCCCACTTGCAGTTGTGTTTCTCATCTCATAAACTATACAGTTTTAAATTGTCTACAAAAAGAAGATGAGAAGTCTTTACACTGTTGTTTTCCGGGAGCCAAATTGTAGCCATGGCCTACTCTTTTAAGCAGACAGCTTAATAGGTTATGGGCAGCACAAAAGAGCAACTGTGACAGAGAGTCACCCTTGAATATCCCCCTTTGAATTTTTAATCCTGGAATAATAATTTGTCCTTTATCATGGCTTAACTGCAAGTGTTTTGCTACTGTTTCATGGTTGCTGTAATATGATGTCAGTATAGGGTATATCTTATATATTTCTAAGCACTCTTTTATCCA
>NC_056727.1:394939888-395002388 GCF_019279795.1 Protopterus annectens
CATGCTTGGTTAAAAGATCAGCCACTGCCAGACCATGTCAAAGTAAAATTACTTGATGCACCTCTGGAAAAACAGAAGCTTTTTGGTGCTAATGCACAAGATGTGTTGAAGTCCATTGAGGAAAAAGCTAAGTCAGTACAGACAGTCAAGGATTTCCTCCAGGTTCAGCCACCCAGATTCAGTAGAAACTGGCCTTCAAAGAATTGGTCCTTCCCAGACTCGGACAAGTTTCAAAGGGGAAAGAACAGGCATGGCCGAGGCCGAGGGCAATACCGAGGCTCCTACAGGGGCCGCCAATGGCAACCTACAAATCAAAGAAGTGCTGCAGCCAGTCCAGCTGCACCACAAGGACAATCACAATGACTTGACTTTCATACCACCTACAAAGGCTCAAAGAGAAGCACCTTTGGGTGGAAAATTATCATTATTCTCAAAAAACTGGCATATCTTAACCAAGGACAACTGGATTCTGGATTTAATAGACAAAGGTTACAGATTCCACTTCCATACTTTACCAATAAAACAAGGCATGCCAAACCTGCCACATCATCAAAGGGCAGAGGCACTCACTCAAGTCTAAAAACTGTTAAGTATAAAAGCAATAGAAAGGGTTCCTCCTCAGGAACAAGGCCAGGGATTTTATTCAAGACTGTTCCTTGTTCCAAGAAAAGAAAACAAATGGAGACCTATACTGGACTTGTCAACTGTAAATACTTTTCTTATTGTGCCAAAGTTCAAAATGCTGATGCTGCAGCAACTCCTTCCCATGCTGGGCAAGGGGTCTTGGCTGGTCACTCTGGACCTCAAGGAGGCATACCTGCATGTCCCAATCAGACAAAGCTGCAGAAGATACCTCAGATTTCTTGCAGGAACAGAGCATTATCAATTCTCAGCATTGCCGTTTGGCTTATCTACTGTGCCCAGAGTGTTCACGAAATGCCTGGCATCAGTAGTGGCACACTGCAGACTCAGGGATTCAAATATACCCCTACCTGGACGACTGCCTCATACAAGCAGCCAACAAACAAACCTTAAAAGCAAACTTGGACTATGTCATTCAATTACTGCAGGCCTTGGGATACACAGTCAACATTCAGAAGTCAAGACTACTGCCATCCCAACAGATTATTTTCCTAGGAGCCAAACTGGACACAGAAACTCAAATGGCCTACCTCACAGAGGAAAAACAACAGCAGTTACCAGAATACTTCAAAGGCCTAGCAAAACTCCCCCAGCTGACTGCAAGGAAAATACTGCAGGCCCTGGGGTTCATGGCATCTTGCATTCTTCTGATACCTTTGGCAAGACTTCATATGAGAAAGCTGCAATGGTATTTAAAAAGCTTATGGTCCCAACACAGCCAAAGCCTAGAGGATGTAATCCCACTAATTCCATGCCTGCAAAAGGAGTTTTTGTGGTGGGCTCAAGCGAGTCAGTTAAACAAAGGCATGTCTTTCAACAGACCACAAGCAGGTCAAATGATTACAACAGACGCCTCAGATCATGGATGGGGAGCGCACATGGAGGGCAGGTGCATTCAAGGTCTATGGACACCAAAGGAAAGACATCTGCACATAAACCAAAAAGAGATGTTGGCAGTGATACATGCTATCGAGGCTTTCGAAAAATCACTACAACAAGGACATTTGCTAATAAGGACAGACAACACCACTGTCATGTGGTACATAAACAAGCAGGGAGGCACCCATTCTTATCCCCTCTGCAGACTAACAATGCTTCTCTGGGAAAAATCCCTGAGTCTGAAGATACATTTGCAATCCCAGTTTGTGCCAGGCAAGGACAATGTACTGGCGGACAACCTGAGCAGAAATTTCTTGGATCCACACGAATGGATGCTGCATCCTCACATTTTCTCACAACTAACAAAGACATGGGGAAGACCGGACGTAGATCTCTTTGCTTCCCACTTAAATCATCACCTGGAAAAGTTCTGCACAAGGACCCACCATCCTCTAGCCTGGAAAACGGATGCTCTCTCCTTCAGCTGGAACTCCCTAAAAATGTATGCATTCCCTCCTTTACCTCTGCTAACCAAGGTGATACTGAAGATCAAAGCCGAACAACCAACAGGCATTTTGATAGCTCCAGACTGGCCAAGGCAACACTGGTATCCTCTGCTGTTGAGCATAACTCAGACCAGACCATGGCCTCTGCCCCTATGGCCTCTGCTCCTAACACAACACAATTACAGGACTGTCCATCAAAACCTGAAAACATTGCATCTGACAGCCTGGAGGTTACCATGACTCCTCCTGCTATCTCTCTTTCCAAGACAGTTCAAGAGATCTTACTGGAAGCACGCAGACCTTCCACCAGAAAAACCTATTCAGCCAAGTGGAAGAGATTCAGCATCTGGAATGCCAACAGGGGTCAGGATACAACATTACTGAATATACCTCAGATATTAGAATACTTGGCAGAAATGTTTCATTCTGGACTATCATACTCTTCTATAAAGATTCACGCCTCAGCAATCTCAGCAAATTACAATTGTGACCCACCAGTGTTTTCACATCCTTTGCTAAGACAGTTTCTAAGAGGGATAAAGAATATCAAACCTCCCAGAAAACAGCCAGTACCTGCATGGGACCTCAATTTCATTTTGGAAAAATTAACTCTTCCTCCTTTTGAGCCAGCAGCAACTTCAGAAATGCAATTTCTATCATGGAAAACGGTCCTTCTATTGGCAGTCACATCTGCAAGAAGAGTCTTGGAGATACAGGCACTCATGGCAGTGCCTCTCTTCCTCATTTTTCATCAGGACAGAGTTTCTCTAAGAACCAATCCTACATTCATGCCAAAAGTTATTTCCAGGGTGTCTCTAAATCAAGCTATTCACCTGCCTACTTTCTTCCCCAATCCTCAAAATAAGGGGTAAAAACTGTTGCATACTTTGGACATACACAGGCAACTATGCTACTACTTGGACAGAACTAAGGCCACCAGAAAGTCTGACCAACTATTTGTAGCCTATGCTGCTGGAGTACAAGGAAAAGCAATCTCCAAACAAACAATTTCAAAATGGATCGGACATTGCATTAGATTCTGCTATTCTTTCCATGGAAAAGGTGTGCCAGCCAATATTAGGCCACATTCCACCAGAGCTATAGCCACATCCACAGCTTTCCTAAGAGGAGTGGCAACAAAGGACATTTTAGAGGCTGCTACATGGAGCTCCGTGCATACATTTACCAAACACTACAACCTGCCTTTATACTCCAGATCCCGAGCAGGCTTTGCTTTGGCAGTCCTGCAGGGCATTTTAGCTACACCATCCCTCTCTTAGTTCCATCCACCCCCAGCTTGGCTATGGTATTCAACCCATATGTTATGACTGCAGTTGCATTCTTGAAGGACATAGTACAGTTTTGTACCTACCATAAATGTAGATGTCTGATAGATATGCAACTGCAGTCGGATTTTCCCACCCTCCTTCCCCTCTTCAACTTTCCTTATGGGTCCCTACCCCTATTCTTATTAGCTGGGGGTATCTCCTATGGTGTATCTGTTTATTACTGTTGTGCATGTCTGGAATTTTTTATCCATTCACCAAATTTAGCCTTCCTAGGAGAGCACCTGGCATCTGGGGCAAGAAACACTGAAGAAGATGGCGTCGGCCGATGCCTTTATACTCCAGCCGTTGTGACGTCGGAGAGGAGGCGACACCAGCCGACGCCGGACCCAGACTTTGGAATTTGGCCGACCGAGGGCTGCCTGAGGCAGGACAACCCATATGTTATGACTGCAGTTGCATATCTATCGGACATCTACATTTATGGTAGGTACAAAACTGTACTTTCTCAGGGCCAAGAAATATGCCCTTTCCTCAATATTGAGTGATAAAGGAGTCAGTGTTTGTGTGTGTGTGTGTGTGTGTGTGTGTGTGTGTGTGTGTGTGCATGTGCCTATATATATATATATATATATATATATATATATATATATATATATATATATATATATATATATATATATAGATATATATATATATATAGATATAGCTATAGCTATAGACAGATATAAACGGATATATCAATAAATATGTAAATAGATAGATATAGATACAAATATGCATCTATCTATTTATCTGCCTATCTACATCAGTCTGTATCAGCCCTATGACCTTAGAAAACATGGGCAAAAAGGAAAAGACCACTGCTGCTATACACACAGAAATTGCACTAGCATTGATTTCCTATGGAAAACATTGATGAGGGAGTTAAATCTTAGAGTTAAATCTTAGGGAAAAGCAACTTGGCTGCAGGGAACTTCATCTGCTTTACGCTCTTCAGCCTGTTGGGACACCATCAAACACTGGTATATCTAAATGGATATAATCTTGTTATAAGACTACAGTTTGTATATACATGTAACACTGCTTTCATATTAGTTTTTATGTCTGCCAAAGAGGAGGGGACCCAGGGCACAGCTCCCAAATGATTTATTGTTCCCACCTGAATACCAGCAAATCTGACTGCTGGGACTTTTTTTTAATATCTCATTCAAAGTACAGCGTCTGTGAGTGCACACCACCCTGCAGTACTACAACACAGTGTCAGTACTGGAAAAAGAACCCAGGTACCTACTGGGAGGACAGAATCTGTAAGTCTCTACTCTTTTGCAAATCTGTTACATTTAGACAGAGTAGAACCACTATTTGTTTGGGCTTACACTTCATGTTCTACCTTTCTTGCATAGATCACTCATTTAAGTCCAACAGCCAAATGACACTCCTGCAGTGTGATCTGTACCATCTTCTCTTGGGTTGGTCAAGCTGGCATTATTTGTTTACTCGCATTTCTCCCAAGCTACCCCTCTTGTAGCTGGGTCACTGGCTGAACTGATGCCATCTGGTACATAGTCTGTTTCAATTCTCTACACCTTAGAACTGACAGCACTTAACTTATTTATGCCTTTAGCTTCCAGAGTATATTGCACTCTGCCAGTCATAGTTCCTTATGGCATCCTGACACTGGCTTGGAGCTGTTGTCCTTAATCAAGTAACTTGCCAGTCAATGAGAGAGAACACACGAAGAAGCAGGTTAAGAGAAACAAAGCAGCACTAATGTTATTTGTGTAGGTTGTACTGCAATGGGGATATTAGCCATTGTTTTCACTTATTATGCATATTTGCATATTTATATTAGCAATCCAAGTGAGATATATACTATTGAGAGGCATAGTGTGAAATGTCATGCTGGAAGACAAAATTGCATTATCGCTATCAGTGTATAATGCACTATGTTAGAGCTATTGTTAATTGTTAGCTTTTAGAAAACATGTATTATTTCCATATTTCATTAATGTCAAATCCAAGTACCTTGCAAACTGTTATATGCTGTCATCTTAATCCTTCTATGATACTGACAAAAACTCATTGACATGCACTTAAAGTTATACAAATTAAGAGATGTAAATCAGTGATTACATTGCTAATTATGCATCATAAAATATTTTTTCATATTTTTTTAAATATCCACATAAAACAAACACTCAAAAATAAACTGTTAATCATCATCTGAATGTTTGTTTAATTTTATCTGGTGTAATCTGTACCGATACTGTGAGTACGGGTTGTATGTTCCCAAGATAAGAAACACTGTAAATTATTTTGCACTGCAATAGACTTGTGCATTGATAAAAGGGTTGGAATGTCTTGACTTTTATAATTGTAAAGAACTTTGTTGTCATACTTTTTAAAACAACAGTTGCTGTTCAGGAAATATTTATATTTGCTTGGCTTATGTTTTTAATGTGCTTTTTAAAAACTTTTCAGGAATGTAAGTAAGTCAGTAGGCTGCCAGAGGCATGTCATTCCATAGCTGATAAGAGGCTTGAAAAACGTAAAAAACAGTGGTGGTCAGACGTGGCCAGACTAATCGACAGAGAAGTAATAGAGGAAGCAGTTCAAAACAGATATGAAAGGCAAGGCCATAATTTCAAATGAGGCACTAAAATGCCTTTTAGCACAGTATTTTTTTCTCAATATATTTTAGATATATTTTAGAAAAAAGCTGTCATAATCATACTAAAGCAGTTGTAATGCTTACATTTTCACTCGTGGCCACACCTTTAAATGTAACCTTGTCTTTCTTTTCAGTGCCTTCTCTGTTCTTTTATGATATATGCTGAACTAGCAAGTTAAGTATGAAAATAAACACAAGTGCCAAAGGCAATATGTCACTATAATTACACACAGTTTTACACATATGGTTGGCTGTTAACTATCATGTGACCAAGCAGATTTAAAAAAAAAATAAAAAGTGAGACAGAAAAATATGTTGTGTATGCTATAAATTAATAAAAGTTTCTTTACAAAAAAATAAAGCTTAATGTTTGTGGCAGAAATATATAAAAGTATTTAATCTACACAAAATATACATATATTCACTTTAGAGTGCAGTGAATAGCCACTTGGTGTATCTTAATATTCAGAGTTAAGTCTATTAAATGCCATGAACCCTAGTTTTTTAATGCAGGAAAGCATTCTCTATGCATGTTTCACTTTGTTAATTAAAGCTATGATAATGAAATATTAGTGTATACATATATATATACATCTTTCTGCTGTAGAGCTTTCAGAGACATGCACAGCTCAGGTAATAGTTATAGGTTATTAACTGCATGCCTCTCAGCTAATGTCATCCAGTTTTTGATTTTTCATACTTTATAAATGCTTAAACAGTATTGTTGTTCCAATGATAAGGATTACACAAAAACTTACACTGCTCTTAACAATAGACATTTCTGTTGGACAGCATCACAGCTTTGAATTTCTATCCTGGCAATACAAAATAAGGGTTCTAAGTGAATGAAATTGGTCCAGAAGTAAGTTGTTTCAAAAAAGAAAATTGCATCTAGGCATTTTACAGAACCAGAGACTGCTTTATGTCTCTTGTGATTTTGTTTTAAAACTAAACTTTAACACTTGAGAACCCGCATGAAGTTCAGCGTAGTCTGAAATGAGCAAGGAAGGGAATTAAAACTTGATGTGATTTTTATATATGAAGCAGATGGTTTACAATGTTAAGGCGGATAAAAATAGAAAGCGATCAGTAATGTATATCATCATCATCATCATCAAGCCCCGTTTTCCCATTTTCTGCTTAAGGTCGGGGTATTGTGTTAACTGTCACCATCTCCCTTGATTCAATGCCACACTCCTGCCTTCTTTGACACTGATGCCCAACTGTCGCAGGTCTTCTCTTACACAATCCATCTACCTCTTTGCTGGACGTCCTCATTTCCTCTTACCTTCTTCCTGCCTTTCCCAAATCTTTTTCACCAGATTGTCTCCAGCTTTTCTGCACACATGTCCAGACAACCATAATCTGCCCTCTTTGATCTTTTCTGCAATGGGAGATACTTTGACTTCTGTTCTTATGTCCTCCTTAATGTATAGTATTCCTCTAATAGTTTAGGCTCTGTAATTATATTGGTAAAAGGTTCAGCTTCTACTGTAGACATGTTTATTTAGTTATTGGTTTAATTAATGTATCTATTTATTTTTGTTAACCAGGTGAGTGAACTGGTCCAAAGAGCCTTTTTCGTCATGACCTTCTTCAGTAGGACAGAAAGACAATTCACAAATTTTGTGAGTGGGTGGAAAGGTGCTTCATGTTAGTCTTTTTGTGGTTAATGAGTTATTTTCTGCCCAGGAGCAGAGCTGAAAGAATGGTTGTTGAGGTTGGTTTTGAAAATGCTGCTGTCACAAGTAAATAATTAATGATAAGCTGTCCTTCATGTCTACACTACAAAGTTTATTAAAGCCACTGTTCTAGAGCTGTGATTATACTGGTAAAAGTGTCAACTTCTACTGTAGACATATCTATTTAAATATTTAATTAATTTATTTATCTATTTATTTTTGTAAACCGAGTGAGTGAACTGGTCCAAAGACCATTTTCAGTCATGACCTGGGCACATAGGATAAAAAGCCAAAACATACAACATAAAATTGTAAACCTTCTGATGCAGATATTCATATGTACAAGGTAACAGTACAGATATTCCTATACATATATTCATTACATTAAAATGAAAGGACTTATTTTAACAGTCATTTTGTAGTTGAATAACTTTTGAATGAATACATTTTTTGGCAGGAGTAGTTCTATTGCTATATACTTTTACTAAATACTGAATACTAGCCTGTTCCTAGATGTATAACCACATACATTATACCTTTTGATTAACTATAGTCATAAAAGATGTCCAACCGCTCATTTATGAAATACAGGTTTAGATATAAACTGTATCCAAATGCATAGTGAAATACATTGGCCAGCATTAATTCTGACTGCTTGTAGCTGTTCAAAGCCTGCATTAACTTAGTTTGATATCTGAGCAATGACTGTGTTTGCTGTGTTTGTAGATATATGTGTAATGTACAACAATGCACTACTACACGTATTGTGCAAACCATACGGGCAACATTCCAAAAGACAGTTGCAGACAGCACAGCACGCTGAAAGAAGATGTCAGCACAACAACAATGGATGTGGTTCCATAATGGATGCTAAAACAAGACCAAGTAATTATCTATTCAGCATAGGATAATTATGGACTCCATGCACACTCTCTGGATTCTAAAACACAATAGGTACACCCAATGCTATTTAAAAGTAACAGACTACTTCTCCAACAACTTTCTGAAAGAACTCAATGGAGGCTGTATGTGCTTAATATTAACACTAGTGTATTCCACAAATTCCTAAGTAATCCATTGGAGTCTTCAAACATAATTTAAAAAAGCAACCTGCATTTAATGTACTACAGCAGGCTGGAGTACTGCAAGCCACAATAGAAGACAATCTGTAAATGTATCCCAGAAGGCAGCCAGCTAGGCACAGAACAAGGATACAATTAACAATCTCTCTGAACAGGAAATAATAGATAGATACAGACAGATAGACAGCTGGTACCGGCTGTGTGCAGGATGTGTGCAGGATGTATGCACCCCACAAGTATGATCTCAGTCTGCGGGTAACCCAGTTCTGGTAAATACAAAAGTATGCCAGAGTCTGGGAATCTTGGCCTCTGTGGCATATGGGAGATGCAATAGGAGTGTCCCAGATGACTGCCAGTCACATTTCCTAATATTTCCTGGCAGTAATGTACACCAAGGTGGATGACTAGATACACTTTCCAACAACAGTCATGGATCAAAGAGCTATCATGCACCAGTTCTATGCCATTGCCAACTTCTATGCCATTGCCAACTTCTCCTGCATCATCAGGTGCAATGCACCCACATCTCAATCAAAACCACACCTGTACCTGATGCTGAGCAGTGCATCATTAGAAAAGGGTGTCCATCACTCAGGTGTCGCGTGGTGTGCTCTGCAGGTGGCCTCATTGCTGATAACATGGCAACACCCCAGTAGTGTGCATGATGCAGCAATCTGGAAGGAAAGTGCCCTAGAGTATGCTTTCTAACATGGTGAAATATAGGAGGCCTCCTACTAGATAAGAACATGACCACTACTTTATGGTAATCAGTAGAGAGACATTGCAAGAGGAAGCAATAGTCCTTTTCATCCCCCTAAAAACATGTGACTGTGGTTATCCAATGAAGCCCTGGCTTACTACATCATACAGAGCCCCAGCAACCCCTGATGAGGATGCATACAACAGATCACATAGTGCAACATGAAACACCATTGAGTGTGCATTTGGCATGCTGAAATAAAACTTCCTATATCTGGGCACATCTTAGGGGGCACTCCAATACACAGCAGAAAAGACATCACAGATAGACACCATGTGTACCATGCTGTACAACATGATGACATCAAAACATTGTGGTCTAGCCACAGGTGTGGGTAGCCTATCTCAAGAGCCAAAGATGTCAAATGTGAAGCTATCAGAGCTGTCAAAGAATGATCAGAAGGACACAGAAATGAGAAGAAATAGGAATCGGACGATGGAGGATGAAGCCATATGTCCTAACTCAAGCAAAATGGCAGCATCTGATACACACCTTTGAGTCATGATAAACCTCACATACAAATCTACACATAGTAAACAGTGATGTTTATGTGTTGCCCTACAACACAGAGCATAACTAATGAAAATACATTAGTTGTCCACATGAAGACCATATGCACACAGCTCAGCCAGGAACACATCTGGGTGTATACAGAGGAAACATCGCCACAGGAGTCTCTATGTAACGTACATCACCAAAGAGGACCACACTGGCATATGTGTGGTACACAGGAGGTGTGAACAATGGAAGGTGTTATTGTACAAGTAGGATATTATCATACCGATAACTAGCATGGTAAGGTAGTCGTAAAATAGCCAGTAAAACAATAAATCTGGGCCCATACAGTGTATGGATATGTATAGACACATATATAACCCAAACACAGGGGTTGCACAGTAACAGTGATGCATTGCACATAGCATACTGATGTGTAACATTGTGGTATAACACACTAAACAGCATACAGCAACATGATTAATGAAAAACATCCCAACAACTGGCCAAAAAGAATACCACAAACAAGTCTCAAGTTATATGCTTGAAATAGAATGTCAAACATAAGGCAATGTTGCTGCAACATGAGTTAGTTAGAGGTAAAACTACATGCAGCCATACAGAACACCAATAACAGGTAGTGCACATTGTCCAGTGAACATGCTACAGTGTTAGAATGGCAACATAGGAATATATGTGTACATAATCAAATAAATATGGGGAGGCACACATGGGAAGTACATGCTAGCATGAAAATAAAAAAAGTAAAACTTGTCTATAGAAGTGTATTCAGTGCTGAGGGTGAGGCATATGCAGTACTATATTAAAATGCCATAAGTAACACAGGTATGCATACAGAGGCGTACCTGTGCAACATACCTCTCAACTTTCCAGAGTTTCACAGAATGTTCAGATATTTGCCCCATATTTTTGGTTTGTTCATCATAAAGTTTTGGTTTTCTGGCAAATCACATTCATGTAGCACATGTGGCTGGTGTGCTACATGATCAGTGGTATGAGCCACGATGTTGCTGTGAATGCTCATGTGGTTGTAATAAGTGGACACCATCTGACACACATTTATGCACATCAGCTACACTCACAGGTGTAGTCCAACAGACAGTATCTGTCCATCATGGGGAAGATCATCATTATTACCAAACTTTACATGGGACAGCAGGTCATGGTCATCACCATGTCCATCATCTTGGTTGAAATGCCACTTTCATATAAAAAAATAAATGCAGGCAACTCAGTAGTAAGTACATACAAGGCAATATATAGCATCCAGCCTGATGTATAACAAACAGCAAATAAGATAGACACATATCGGATGTCTGTAAAGGGCATTATTACTATCTTTCTTTCTTATATTATACAGGTGATCATATATTCTTTTTTTGAAACGTCTCTCAGTTTTTCCTATATAGTAACATGAACATGTCATGCACTTAGCCGTGTATATTACAAACTTAGAATTGCAATTTCCTTGTCTAAATATGATTTTGGTTTGGTTCACATTCTCTAATGTGACACCTGCATCTTTTAAAATAGCATGGCATTGTTTACAGCTGCCACATCTCCTCATATGTTTAGTCAGTACACACAACTCTACTAATACTACCCTGTTCCAAATTTCTCTTGATATTACAGCCCATCTTGTAGACAAATATGGGTATTTCACCTACAATTTCCTTAATTTCATTGTCTGCCATAAGTATGTCCCGGTTGTTAGTTAAAATCTGTTTCACCTGATTCACACAAGGGGTACATTCCAATATGCAGACTCTTTGATAATTAGTACCAGTGTCATTAGGACTATGTTTTTAACTAATTCCTTCCCTAATAGGGCTGGATATTTATTGCCCCATTCATTCATAACGTACATCTTTACGTCATCCAACATATGTTTCGGTCATCCCATCTCACTGAATAAGGAACTAATATATTCAATTTCCTCAACCATATCCCCATATATAGATGTCACTCTGGCAGTCCTTATACACTGCCCTTTGAATATGTTCCTCATTAGTTTTCTTGGATGGTTGCTGGAATATTCCAAATAGCAGCAGCCATCCAAGAAAACTAATGAGGAATAATTGTGGCGTGGCCCCAATATAACTGACACACAACCACCCTTGTAATATATGGAAAGTATATTTACAGACCAGGGAGACTTGGTGGCATATCTTTGTCAATGCAAGCTGCCCCCCCTGGATTAAATTAATTAGTTTCTATCACAAGTGCACTTAAATTAAGAGTTTATGATAGGTAAAGATGAAATATTAGTATGTGTATTTATATAATTATAATAATGACATCTCATCTAGTAATTTTGGTATAGTTGTCTTTGCATATAATTTTTAACGTGTGCCAATTTAAAAAAAATAGTTTTTAATAATGAGAGTGTTTTCCTTTAAGCAAGATTTGACTAAGTGGATCTTAGTTTTTATTGGATAGAAGAACATGGCTGCGGATATAAAATTGTAATTTTCATGGATTTATTTGTCTGAAGAAATCTGATGATGGTCACCAGACAAAAGTTCTTACCTCAGTAAAGCTTTGGTGTACCTGATACAGCCAGTGCTTTGTTTTATTATTTCAAAACCAGTGTAATATGACCAAGTGACGTGCACTTATTCCATTTTGTTGTGCTATACTCGTGTACACAACTCTGTCCTTTGATCAGTCTTACACATGTACCATGATATTTATATCAGTGACGGTGAGTTTGCCACCTGTTGTATTATGTTT
The DNA here is from genome assembly GCF_019279795.1 of Protopterus annectens. Taxonomy (NCBI): domain Eukaryota; kingdom Metazoa; phylum Chordata; order Ceratodontiformes; family Protopteridae; genus Protopterus; species Protopterus annectens. The sequence goes on from NC_056727.1 coordinate 394,952,649, forward strand.
GCATGGCAGTATATATGTGTATGTGATATGCAAACCTACTTTTTTTTGTGTATCCATGCAATGTGTTGTTTAACTGTTACACATTACTGTGTTGTTTGTGTCATTTGTACAGAGACTTGTTTATAGCCATCAGTAATGCATTATTCACATGTAACAGACATCCGCCATTTTCTTTAATGTGCCTTGCTAGGACTTGCAGTCCATCTTGTGTAGTGGACACTTACATGTGCAATGTTTCTCCTCAGCTATGGGCTTCCTGCTTTATTCTGTGTCTGCTGTCTCTTGCTAGCATTTCTTCACTGACGTGGGGACTATGTTGTCCCTCTCCCTTCCCCCTTATAGCTTTGGCAAATATGTTTTGCACATACATGGCATATGTATCTGTGTATTTTCACCTTCCTGTAAAGTATCATTATTGTAATGTAGGTGCACTGGTACAATATGACCTTGTACAACTATGTTGGGTATCATACACATGCACAGCGTATGTACACAAGGTGGTGTCAGTCACGTAGATTCCATTGGTGTGTATGTCATTCTTATTTGTTGTGCATTACCCAGACATTGGTATTCTTCCTGCCTAAGCACAAGCTTGCATTACTTAGCTTTTATTATTCCTATATGTATCAAACTTTATTTCATATTCCATGTCATTGGTGTTGGTATATGTGATGAGCCTTCTTTCTGTTTAGCTTATGTAATGTCATTTCATGTTTCACATGTACGTTGTGTACCTTAACAACCATCTGTGTTACCACTGCCATGGAATGTATTCTTTTATATATGGATCCCATTTATCCTGTGTTGGTGTTGTGTACACTTATTGGTTTACTACGTAGTAACATTACACTTTAGCTGCAGTACTGTTGTTTGGCACTGTGCTTTGCTGTTTGCCTTTTGCATGTGGGGGGTGGAGGTTCTAGTTTGCCCCCCACTTGTATGCTCCAGCATTTCCTAGACAGCATTTGGTTACATTTGCTTTTGCTTAGCTTACACTTGCACTGCTGACAGCACAGTGGATGATGGTATGTGGTATTTATTGTGCACTGCAATGACAACACTCCCCATTTTGTGTTGTCTGACACACACCTACCATTGGACATACTCATTTTGTTCATAGGTTCATACTAAGCTATCTGCCCTAGGGCATTTACAAGCCTAGCCAGAGTGTGTTTGGCTTTTGCCACCCATTTAAAAATGAATTTTGATATGCCCTTTTTCGAGGTTAGTATACTGTGCATCTGTCTAACAGTGACACAGAAGTGATACCCGGAGTAAATCTATGATCTCCCATCCACTCATCAAGATTCCTCTTGAAGAGAGTCAATGAGGGACTCTGCCTAACTTGGACTGGGATTTTATTCCAGAGTGAAGGGAGCCTCTGGGTTATAAATCTGTCCCTCCAGCATGTCCTATTTATTTCAGTGCTGAGGTTCAAGTCTCTCGAACACGTAGCTCGATGGGATATGGATTTTATGAGGTAAAGCATGTCCATTAATACCGGGTTGGACATGGCTTTATACGTCAGGCACAGATCGCCTCTGAGCAGGCGGTATGCCACTGAGTAGAGCTGGAGTTTCTTTAACCGGGCAGCATATGGCATCTGTTTGAGCCCTTTGATCTTCTTGGTGAGGTACTTTTGGGGTCTTTCCAGTTGCTGCAGGTGTCTGGTAAGGTACATCCCAAAAGGGGCATGGTACTCAATTATGGGCCTGATGAGGGATGAGTAAAGAGGCACGATGACCTCCCCTGATCTAGATGTGAAGCCCTTCATGATTAGGTGGGCTATATAAAATAATTTTCTAACCACTTTGGCCACGTGGTTGTCGAATGAGAGATTGCTATCATCTTGGGTCCCCAGGTCCCTAATTACTTTTTCCATACTTAATGGATTGCCATCTATGTGGTAATTTGTGGGCACTTTGTTTTTGCCAAAGGGGATGACTATACACTTTTTGGCATTTAGCTTGAGGCCATGGCTCTGGCACCAGTTGTCTGTTTCTATGAGGCCCTTTTGTAGGAAGATTGTGTCAGCTGGAGAGTCAATTATGGCGCCCAGTTTGCAGTCATCTGCGAACTTGGTCAGCCACAGTCCTTCCGTGTTGGCCTGTACCTCCAAGAAATATATACCGAACAAGAGAGGTCCCAGGACTGAGCCTTGTGGGACGCCACTTGTAACTGGTTTGGAGGCTGACATGGCTCCAGCAATTCTAACCATGTGGGTTCTGTCCTTGAGCCAGTTTGCAACCCATCTAGTGACATAGGTGTTTATGTTTAAGCTGGTGAGCTTATCTATAATGCCTGAGTGGGGTATTGTATCGAAGGCTTTTGCGAGGTCCAGGTAGGCTGTGTGGACCACTTTCCTCTTGTCAATAGCCTTGGTGACTGTTTCAAAGAAATCGACCAGGTTTAAGAGGCAGGATCTGCCCTTAACAAAGCCGAACTGGGTAGGATCCAGTGTCTGTAGGTCCCCAATATCTTTATTTATGAGGTCCATGATGATCCTTTCCATAGCTTTGCAGACCAAGCTAGTCAGGCTTATGGGGCGATAGTTTCCAGGATCCATTGAGGCACCACCTTTGTGGAGAGGGACCACTGTTGCTGTACGCCACTCTTTGGGTACATATCCTGTAGTAAGGCTGAGATTGAACAGTAGTTTTATGTTTGGGTGTAGTTCTTCTTGGAGTTCATGTAGGACGCAGCCCGAGACACTGTCTGGTCCCACTGATGCTGTATTTTTTGCTTTGGAGATGGCGGCTCTTACCTGAGCATCTGAGATGTCAAGGGGGCAGCACCCTGTTGGGATAGATATTTGCCCTTTTGGTGGGGAAGGGGGGGGAGACGTTTGCGCTGAACCTGTCAGCTAGGATGTTGGCAATGTCTGTGGGTCCGGTGTATTTTTTGTCATTTTGGACTAATTCTGAGCATATCTGGGAATTCCCACCCAGGTTTCTAACATAACTAAAGAAGGCCTTGTGATTATCCTTAGTGTCCTGTGCAATTTTTCTCTTAAAGCTGGCCTTAGATGATTTTATGAGTGCCCGTAGTTTTTTGCTAATACTGATCAGAGATGCCTTCCCTTTTTTGGGATTTTGCTCTATCATGTAGTAGCTTCCTCCTTCTATTGTATAGTTTGTTTATGGCTGGGGTCCACCAGACAGGACGCCTGCCTTTGGAGGATTGGGTCTTGGTTTTGTTTGGGATTGCATGATCCATGCATTCCTGAAGGTGTTCATAGAATGTGTTTATAAAGGATTCTGCAGTCTGGGCCATAATTTCCACAGGCCCGGGGGCTTTGAAGGATTCCACCTCGGTTTTGAGGAGTGTGAAATTTGCTTTAGAGAAGTTTTTCACTGTGGTTTTCTGGGCAGGGGCTGGGGTTGGGATGTGAATATCTAGTGAGATTAGTTTATGGTTTGATCTTACCAGTGAGGGATACACTTCTGGTCTGGAGCATAGAGTCCCCATGTTGGTGATGATCAGGTCCAGTATGTTTTCCCCTCTTGTGGGAGTGGTAACAAGCTGTTCCATAGCATTTGAGTTTATAAATTCTAGGAACCTTTGGGCTAGGGTGTTGGAGCTAGAGTAATGCTCCCAATCTATGTTTGGGTAGTTGAAGTCGCCCAATATAATGTTGTTTGGTGAGACCTTCATATTTTCCAGTGTTCTCAGGAAGGCCGAGTGGGGTTTCTGGCTTTGGGAGGGTGGTCTGTAGCAGGCTATAAACTGGAAGGCAGTTTTACCCACTGTTAGTTGCACATGGATAGTCTCTGATGCTTCGTGCTGTGCCACCAACCTGGAGGTGTGGGTATCTTTGATGAATATTGATACTCCCCCTCCTTTTGTGGTTCGGTCCAAGTTTTGGGGCTGAAAAACATGGTATGAGGTATAACCTGGTAGTGCTGGGGTGCTCCCGGGAGCCTTGAACTAGGTTTCTGTTACTGCACAAATATTGATGTTCTCCTTGCTAAGGAGAGTTTCGAGTGCGTGCATCTTGAGGTTTAGACTTCTGGCATTGAGTAGCATTACTCTTAATTTCTTATCCCTTGTGATACTTATGGAGGTGGGCTTGTCTTTTGAGCCTTGCCTAAAAAGGCACTATGGGGGTGGCAAGAGCCTTTGCCAATATCTGAAAGCCCAGGGGTGGCAGGTGCAAGCCAACCCTAGCGAAGCATCGTGGCTTATCGAGCATGTCATCCCAGGCTGACATGCATTGGTTCCCCTTTGAATGACACCAATACTTAAGCCAATTGTTGAAATTGATCATCTTGTCTTCATACTGTGGCATCATTCTTGGTGAGGGTAAGATGCTACTCAAGGTCAGGGTCATACCGGCCTGGGCTACATGCTCAGAGAGCTCCTCTATGTCTCTTTTCATGTAGTTCAGGGAGGTACATCTCAGGTCATTCACACCAGCATGGACAATGACTGAGTCATATTTGTACTTGCCTTGGAGTGACCTGAGCACTTGTGTTATGTGGCGGATCCTAGCGCCCGACAGGCAGCTCACCGTGACCTTCTCCTTGTTCAGCCTGGTGAGCGGGACGTCAGTGTGCCTGACGATAGAGTCACCTATTACAAGTGTATCAGGTGTGTTGTTTAGCCTTAAGGGCTGTGACTGTTTGGCACACTGGCTTTGTGAGCTATGTGTTGCACATGTTTTGTTTTGGGGTAGCTTGGGTGTCTGCTCTGTTGCTTAGGCAGATTTTTATTTAGATGTATGAAGAGTGTTAAATGTTGTCCGTTACTCCTGGAAGGTGGTTGCACCGAAGCGCTAGAGAGTGGAAATAAAAGTTTTGTATGTGCCTTTGCCTTTGTTTGGTCCACTGGGTATTGTCGTTTTATTAGATTTTTATTTAGAGCCTCCGAGTATGTTTTTGTGTGTTTATGTGTTTGCTTTGCTGTCGTGGTAGGTCTATGTGAGACTGGCATTGTAGTGAGTGTGGTTTCCTTCTCCTCGTGACTGTTTACACCAGTACTGAATTGAGAGAGCTTAGCCTCCAGTTTGGCTATATGGTTGCATCTCTCACATGTGTTGGAATTTGTTGGGAGGAGGAGAGGGTTGTCTATGTACATGAGACAGTTGCAACATTGCCTCAAGATTCCCAGATTCACCAGCTGGACCGGAGAGGAGATTGACAACTGACCTTTGGACATGCTAGAATAGTATTGGGAATTCCTTTATAATTGAAAAAAGGGCCAATGGGGGACAAGGTACTCAAGGGGAGTTTGTGAGGGTGTAGTGTTTTAATTTTTTAGTGCTGACTTATATAACTGCTTATATAATTGCTTTAGTGAGCAAGTGCCAGGCTTTAGAGAAGGAATAGGGTGTTTATTATGAGAACTAGATCAGTTCTAAGGGAAAAAGTGAACAGCAGACTTTGTGGAGTCGAGAATGGTTTAAACCCAATTAAGCGGCATTGCGGGTTTTGTACAGGGGGGACATGAAAGAGCTAGACATTGGCCCATAACGGCCAATAGACTATCAGATTCTTGTGCTGGGAATATTGCTCCAGGGATAGATAGGCTGCTCTAAGCTCCCCACTGCCACTGGTGAACAAAGAAGCCTCCCTTTATCCAAGAAAGGAAATGGGCAACACAGGAACTTTCTAAAAGTCCAGAATACAGCAAAGCCTGTATTTGGACTACTCTTGGTCAGGAAAGACGGGAAACAAGGATATTTTTTTTTTCTTTTTTTGCAACAAACAGCAGGAAAATGCAATAAATATGTAACACAGGCTAGCGCACTTGAGTGTGTAGCCTCAACAGGTAAATGCAACAAACAGGGCAAACTTTAAAAGTGCAGGTGCAAAAAACAACTTTAAACAGTTTAAAACAGTTCAAGAAGCAGAAATACTTGCAGTTTAGCTAGATCGGACAGTCGCCCAGGTAGTAGCAGCAAAAAAAACAAACACTTTTATCAGGTTAGCAGTTGCTCTTTTAGCCTCTCTGCTGCTAGCACCATTCTGCAGGACCACAAGGAGCTTGGCTGAGTAGTAACAAACGCAAAAAATGCACCAAAGCAGGTTTTATACAGGGGGACTTGAAAGAGCTAGAAATTGGCCCAAAACGGCCAATAGACTACCAGATTCTTGTGCTGGGAACACTCCTCCAGGGATAGATAGGCTGATCTAAGCTCCCCACTGCCACTGGTGAACAAAGAAGCCTCCCTTTATCCAAGAAAGGAAATGGGCAACACAGGAACTTTCCAAAATACAGCAAAGTCTGTATTTGGACTACTCTAGGTCAGGAAAGACGGGAAACAAGGATAATTTTTTTTTTTTCTTTTTTGCAACAAACAGCAGGAAAATGCAATAAATATGTAACACAGGCTAGCGCACTTGAGTGTGTAGCCTCAACAGGTAAATGCAACAAACAGGACAAACTTTAAATTACAAGTGCAAAATCGCACTAAAGGTGGCTTTAAAGCAGGGGGTTAGAAAAAGATAGGAAATGGCCCAAAACTGCCAATAAGCTACAAGTTACTGGGCTGTAACCACTCCTCAAGGAACAGATAGGCTGCTCAGAGCTCCCCACTCTCACTGGTGAACAAAGAAGCTTCCTCCTATCCAAATAAGGATATGGGCAACACAGGAACTATGACACAGCCCAGAGATCAGCAATACCTGAAGACTGGACTATTCTAGTTCAGTAAAGACGGGAAACAAGGATATTTTTTTTTTTTTTTTAAGTAGCAGAAATTAGGTACAGAAACACAGTAAATGCTTTAATTCGGCTAGCGCACTGGAGTGTGTAGCCTACCAGTTGCCTGTATCACTCTGCAGGACACCACGAGGAGATGTGCAGAGTTGTATACAATAACAAACTTTTTAAATCACAGATTCGCTAAAAAAAAAAAAAACTGGCGTTTTAGGCAGAATTAGTTAAGACAGCAAGAAAAGCAGAAAAGTGATACTTAATCACTCCAAAGTCACTCTTTTGTCTCTCTGCTGCTGTAGACTCTGCAGAACACCTGGAAGGCACTTGCTGAGCGGAATACAAGCGTAAAAACTGTGCAAATGAGGTTTTTATAGCAGGGAAGTGAAAGAGATAGAAATTATCCCAAAATGGCCAATAAACTACTAACTTCTGGGCTGAAACCACTCCTCCGGGGACAGATAAGCTGCACAAAGCTCCCCTCTCTCACAGGTGAGCAGAGAAACTTCCTTCTATCCAAGCAAGGTAATGGCAACACAGAAACTTGTAACACAGCCCTGGATTCAGCAATAACCTGAAAACTGGACTATACTAGTTCATAAAGGTGGGAAACAAGTATATTATTTTTTTTCAGAAAATAGAGCAGATACAATCAAAATTAGCCCAAAAGGCCAATAAACTACCAACTTCTGGGCTGAAACCACTCCTCCAGGGACAGATAGCCTGCTCAAAGCTCCCCTCTCTCACAGGTGAACAGAGAAACTTCCTTCTATCCAAGTAAGATATGGCAACATAGAAACTTGTAACACAACCCTGGATTCATCAATAACATGAAAACTGGACTATACTAGTTCAGAAAGGCGAGAAAGAAGTATATATATATATATATATATATATATATATATATATATATATATATATATTTTTTTTTCCAGAAAATAGAGCAGATACAATCAAAACAACCCTTTACCCAACTGACCAGTTAAAAAGCTTAAAACTGAGCTCTGTTCCAGCAGTCTTCAATCAGACAAGTTCTAACTGCACAGTCCTGCCACTAGGGTACAGAGAAACCTTCTCCAAAAAAGACAGCCTGGGTCAGTGCACAATTCATACAAACAAAGCTAGATCCAGCCAGCCTGAATCTAGTCTATGCTACAGCAAACAAGGTGTACCGATTTCAGAAAGAATGCATTTCAGCATGCGCAATAAGCCTTTAACCAGAAATTCCCAGCTCAGAAGGGCAGGATCTAGCCTCTCCTCACACAAGAGTGCAGACCACAAACCTTCTTAATGTAAAATAACTGGCCTGAAGCCCAAGTCCTTAACCTGGAACTAATACACTTTTAGAATAACAGACACTGAGCCTTCAATCAGCAGTTCCCAACTTAGAAGGATGTATGCTACCTGTCCTGCCACAACAGTGCAGACCACAAACCTTCCTAATGTAAAACAACTGGTTTGAAGCCCAAGTGCTTAAACCAAGGGCCTTAGAATAACAGTTACAATTTAATCAGGCTACTAACAAGCAGTAATAAAGACAGCAGAATAAATTTAATTGAGTACTTTTAAAAGAGGCAAAAGCAAAATAAGGTAATAAAGTAGGAAGAAACACAAATACAGTAAGGCAGTTAAAGTGCAAAAAAAGTTTGTTTTTTTTTGAGATGGAGGAAACAGGGCAGATTAAGATACTATAGGGGAATGCCCTTCCCAAGTGCTCTCTCTGTACACTGCAGAGGAGATGGGACTGGTGAGAGTATCCAAAATCAAAATATGTTCTCACTGTACTCAGTTGAGTGAGCGAATGAGGTGGGTCCAGGAGGAGTGTGCAAAAAGAGATTTACAGCAAGGGGCGGGCAATTCCAAAGCCACCAAGATTAACACCACAACAAGAAACAGGGATGGTGGGTGGGGAACTACTGAATCCAAGACACACAATATTTACTCACTCAAATCTTAAATAAGTGCAGAAAATATATTTAAATCAGCTTATGTCCAGTTGATACGACAGTCACACAGTTTGCAACATCTCAGCACTGCTTTGTGCATTGGTACATATGTATTTTTGAGGTGTATCATATCTGTTATGTAACCCTATCCTGTTTGTCATTTTTCCTTAGGCCATTTTGTATAGTCTATATGTTTGCTTTCTGTGTATCACACCTATCATTCATGTGTATCACTGACCTTTGTCCATCATGTCTTGTGATATTTGTCATATGCCTATACCTGCTGTTTTGCACACCTCCTCTTTCCATGTTTTTTCCTTTCGTTCTATTGCCCCGCCAAAAAAACTGGGGCTAATTCCCAATTCCCACCAAAAATGAAATTGCCAATGCCCATCTAACTCTCCATCTGACCTTCCTATTCCACCATTCCCACTTGAGTGCCCCTCTTCTTCACCCCATCCCACTTCTGCTTTTCTATCACCCTAGCTCCTTGGGTTTGTGCATTACTTATTCCACACCCATTGTTTACTACTGTTAGGCATGGCAATATGGGTCTGATTGCTCTTTGCCTCACTTAATTATTTTTTGTTTTAGAAATTTTGTGTATTATGTCAAATTCTACAAATTGTGATGAGTGTATTTCAATACATCCATCTATGTATTATGACAATATGGTTAAATTGTTTGCAGATATTTGTCACTTTTCGGAATTACCACTGACACACATTTGTCTTCAGCTAGTAATTTCCATGTATTACTGAAAGCTCTGTTGGGATTGTGTACTTTCCATGGAACTGCATTGGTAATGCACATGTATTATTATATGGATGAGTTTTCCTTGAATATGAAATTGCCATGACTGGTTGTGGTTGTTTGACCTCACTGGTCATGTCTACCTTGCACTGTGGTATTCTCCATAGATTAGGACATATTTTCATATGATTTGTTTTGCCACAAATCTTGCACAGAACTTGACACAATCTGCTGAATTCTGCAAAGTTTATGGAACCCAGCTTGTGATTGCAGTTCTTTGGCTTATATTCCACTTATATTTTATATATATATATATATATATATATATATATATATATATATATATATATATATATAGATAGATATAGATATGTGTGTGTGTGTGTGTGTGTGTGTGTGTGTGTGTGTGTGTGTGTGTGTATACACACAGTTCTCATGTCTTATTTTGGTTTAAGAATTCTGGGTTTTCTGGCTAAGGAATGGGTCCATGAACATTTACAGACTTTCACTTTGGATCTACTGAGCAAGGAAATCATTAACCATTATCCCTTTGTTGGCGGTATCATCTTAAGGGTAAGAAAGTCAGGTTAGACATACATTACAGAGGAAAATAAACACATGTGAAGGCAATCAATCTGGTTAAAAACGGAAGAGGGGAACAACCCTCACTTCCTCCTTTATTATAAAGCACATGGTCATGTGACCTCTCTTGACCTCTCCACACCAATGACATCAGTGTAAGAGCACACATACGATCATTCACTCTCTTTTATTATTATCAGCCAACACCCTGAAGCATTTTCAAGTTATTTCACCTTGCATATCACTTGACAAGGCTGTTATGAATCCTTGGATGATGTCTTGTTTTTTTTATCTCCAGTGGGAGATTGTTTCATAAGGCAGGATCAAGTGTGGAAAACGCTTGTTCTCCAATAAATGTTTTAAAGACAATCTGCATTATCTTGGCTGCATTTTACAGCATAAATTTCCTCTCATTTAGAAAGCATCCTTCTTAATAGGGGACAACAGCCTTCATTTAAAACTTTGTATATAAGTGTACATATTAGATATATAGGTCTTTCAGTTACAGGTAGCCAGTTGGTTTATTTAACGGGCTGCAGTGATGGGTACGAGGTTCTGCAAGTAATGCAGATCTTCAAATTTTCTTTTCAGCAGTTTGAAGTATGTGGCTATTGTAGGTGGAATAAGAAACTTGTAATGGAAGCCCACATTCTATCTTTGGTAGAAGAACATTTCTATAAATACAGGTGCAACATCAAGTGAGAGAAGGTGTTAAATGCTATGGCATAGTTTTAGCTGTGTCATGACTTTATTAACTGCATGGTCAGTGTTAGTGCTGAATGCATGAGTTAGGACTACGTATTCATATTCTGGTGCCATAGGAATAGTATTGTTTTGGTTATCATTTATTGTATGAGCAGGCAGTTCACACATTTTGTGGAGGTGGGAGGGAAAAGAGCATTACGTAGGTCATTTTGTGCTTTATGAGAAGATTGTTTTCCGCCCAGGAGGAGAGGTAAAAGTATGATTGTTGGGGATAGTCTTGTAATTGTTCCTTTACTGTGTAACTAACTAATGATAGGCACTCCTTCATGTCTACATTACAAGCTTTATTAAAGCCACTATTAGAAATTTCTAGAGACTTTGTAAGGCTAGTGTTTCAATATAGGAACATAACAGAACACAGCAGGATCACAGAGTCCAAGGGGATTTAACCACAGAACAAATGAAGTTCTACCGGTCCCTAAATTTTACAATCATATCCATTTCTTCAGAATGGTCTTTTTGTTTATACTTATGACAGCTAAAATTTAAAAAAGTACTAGTTGTGAGCTGGTTCCACCATTAATGTCGTGAGTGAAACAAAATTCAAGGAACTTCAATGCTGAAAATAAATGCCTGAAATATAAAAGGTGAAAACACAGACTATTTGCATTTTTTTTTTTTTTTTTGCAGAGTCAATTCTCTTGCACTTCTGAGCTTATATATGCCTCCTGCATGGTTACAAAACATAAAGAATGGAGAAATCTCCAAAAATAAAGGAATGGCTACAGGTACACATATAGAAACCATACTGACAGTGATTTTCAGTGGAAAACAATCACTGGCATTTTATCCTTGGCATATTGTGATTTGGGCACCTGACATTTAGAGAATAGGAACACAGTGACCTATAGACAAACCTTGTGAGACCTTATAATTGCTGAGACCTGGATATATGGCAGAGTTAACAGATGTATAAACCAATTATAATAACAATAAATGGGCATCTGTGATAACAAATACTGCTTCAAAATAGTAATTAATAGTAGTTAAGCATGCATGCCTTCTTAAGTAATTCTGATATGTTCACCTCTGTCTGCTTTGTATTTACAATGCCTATGTACTTATCTGAGGTTACGCTTACATTGTATTTGTGCTATAAATCTAGTGCAGGTAATACTGGGTCTATATTAGTTCACTAAAAGTTTTTTTTGGCAAACTCCTTTCCGGCGATCCCTATTCAGTGAAATTCACTTCTGCGATTCACTGAATTTACTAAGAGCAAGGAAGTAGTTGACCAACTACACAGCTTTGCCCTTTTCCCCACTGTAGTGCAATCTTGGATTTGGTATACATAGTTGGGGGGGTCACTTGGGTGGGTTTGATTTCATTAGTTGTGGGTTCTGTTGTGCTGTGGAGCAATTGTTAACTTGCCCTTGGTAAATTCCGCAAATCGTAGAAGTGAATTTCACTGAATAGGGGTCACTGAAAAAACTTTCAGCAAACTAATATTTACCCAGTAGTACCTGGGAAGAGTCATTTGTGGTCAAAAAACAGTTAAACACATAAACAGATTGCTTTTCTCTCTGTTATCAGAATGCTTAAAGTACTTTTATTGAGCACATTTTTAAGGGAAAAATTCAGAAAATCACATACCCTGCACCAGTGATTTTTAGGAGAACATTGAATATTCTGATTGCATTAACAATATTAGGCACAACAGTCTATGATGACAATGAGAAAAAAAACTGATTTAAGGGCACACTGAGTGTTCAGAAATGTACTGTGCTTACAATGAAAATGGAATATGAATACCTATTATTATGGAGTGTGAAAAGATTTTCTTCATGGAGTTATGCTTAGATACAAGGGTACTTGCTCTAACCAATAGAAAGGATGGCTTTAACAAAATCATAAAATCATGTAATTAATCATAAACAGCTTGTGACTCATTGAGGGATTCTTTGTACTTAATGATGAAATGGGGGGAAACAGCTATTAAGAAAGAGTGGCTGTGTGCAACATTTAGGTATGCCTACAGAAGAGAGCAGTATGCATCAAAATAAAAATAGTGGTCCCCTTTCCTGTACAAAGATCAAGGACAAAAGTACTAGTTAGCTGCATCACACAGAGAGACAGATAAAGGGGGGAGAGAGAGAGGGAGATTGGAGGGAGAGAAAGAGGGGTGGGAGAGCGACCAAGAGATTCCTGATTATGACCCAGATGATCTAGGTGATCCTGCTGCAGTTGGTAGACTAAATCTCTGAGGTGTCCACTGGGAATCTCCAGAATTTTAATGACTCACCTATGCCAGTAAAATAGATCAGGGGCTTCCACCTAGAGTTACAGTCCATGGTGAAGGCAAGGAACCCTAGCCCTCCTGCAAAAGTTTTGGAAAGCATGCTAGCCCTCTCTGCTGCTAGTATGTGTGGATGAGATTGCATGATGGATATAAAGCAAAAAAGCTTCCAAAGGTTGTTAACATGCAACCATTCTGGAATACCCTGATCTTTTCTACACATGCTCCATTGAATTTCTGAATTCTTTTTTTTCCCTGCTTAATAAGGTTTTAGTCCAGGAGGTAAGCTGGTAAGTCAGAGGGGTCTTGGCTATGGAAACTATGAAGGGCCACTGGGGTCTGGCAGTTGGCACTCAACAGGGGGAACCAAAAGCAAAAAAAAAAAAATGATATTAAGAACAATGTTATAAGTTATAATTTTCAGTGACAATGCAGCAAGTTATGCTTACTGCACACATTAGGGGTTGGCATAATGGTTTACATGTTTACCCCACAGACACAAGGTACAAGGTTGGATTATTACCTATGAGGGAAATTGGCTAGGCTGAAAAAGGTAGCTAACCTAGTGCTTATTTATGGATCACAGACACTTCCAGTTGGTGATATTAGTGCCATATCAATTATTTAATGGTGATCATCCTCAAGGAGATGAAGGGTTATCATAAGTTGTTAAGTAGCTCATGCTGGCTGTATTAGAAGCCTTCTTTCTGACAGTAATTGCAGTTTGGCATTTATTGCTGGCTTATGGCAATACATATCCAAGTCAGTTAAGGACAATTATTCAAATCCAATATTCTGCCGAAGTATCCTCTACTATAATTTACACATCATAACATCAGTGGCAGAGGTTTGATCATCTTGACTGCCCATATATTGGCTTATCATGTCCCTCTCTTCTGACTGTTTTTACTGGTTATATTCCAAAGTCTACTTAGAGAAGTGGGCATTCTGTACATTGCCATTCTGACTGGAGAACAAATGTTCTCCAATAGGATGTTTACCTATAGGTAATGCCCACTGAAAAGGAAGTCTGATGCTTCATGGCAGCATATTAAGCTGCCATGGAGCTCAGACTGTAACAGAGCTAATGGCTGCCATTATTTTATACTCGCCAAGCAGAGTTTTTTTCTATTTAGTGAGTGCAAAATTCAAACAATCAATCAAAAAATTAAAAAAAAAAAAAATAGAGCTCAGTGTGTGTGTGTGTGTGTGTGTGTGTGTGTGTGTGTGTGTGTGTGTGTGTGTGTGTGTGTGTGTGTGTGTGTGTGTGTGTGTGTGTGTGTGTGTGTGTGTGTGTGTGTGTGTGTGTGTGTGTGTGTGTGTGTGAAAGAGAGAGGGAGAGAGTGTCCACGCATTAAATACTTCCCAAACATATATTTTAGATGTAAAATACTTCCCCCGCCAACATTTAAATGTACTACAACAAGTTTGAAACAAAAAATGATATATGATATATGATGTATATGTATCTATATATAGGTTCATAGGTGTGTGCTAGACTAATGGCCCTGGACCCTTTACAAGCCTAGTCCATAAGATTACCCTGGCATCATGCCACCTGACATTAGTTCCCAGTACCTCTGTCGAGTAGAGCCACTGTAGTGATTCCCGGGGTGAATTTTCTATTTCCCATAACTCATCAAGATTTCTCTTGAAGAGGGCCAGTGAGGTGCTCTGTTTGACATGTATGGGAAGTCTATTCCATAGCATGGGCAGTCTCTGGGTTATGAACCTGCCCCTCCAGCATGGTCTGTTGATTGTGGTAATGGGGTTGAGGTCTCTTGAGCATGGGGTGTGGAGGGATTGGGATTTCTTTAGATGTAGCATTTCTAACAGAGCTAGGTCAGACATGGCTTTGTAAGTCAAGCAGAGATCGCCTCTAAGGAGGTGATATGAGACCGAGAATAGTTGGAGATTTTTGAGTCTGTCCATATAGGACACCTGTTTAAGGCCTAGGATCTCATATTTGTGAGGTACTTTTGCGGCCTCTCCAGTTGTTGCAGATATCTAGTGAGGTACATGTCAAATGGGGCATTGTACTCAATGATTGGCCTAATGAGGGAAGAGTACAGGGAGACAATGACCTCTTTCTTCCTGGATGCAAAGCCCTTAGTAATGAGATGTGCCACATAGAAGGACTTTCTGGTGGTGATGTGGTGGTCAAAAGAGAGGTTGCCGTCAACCTGTATTCCCAGATCTCTTACAACACCTTCTGTGTTCATGGACTACCATCAATGTGGTGGTAATTCATGGGAACCAAGTTTTTCCCAAAGGGGATGATGACGCATTTTTTGGCATTGAGCTTAAGGCCATGGTTCAGATACCAGTAGCTGGTCTCAGTGGAAGCCTTTCTGCAGGATATCAACATCACTTGGGGAGTTAATAACAGCTCCCAACTTGCAAACATCTGCGAACTTTATCAGCCAGAGTCCGTTCGTGTTGGCCTGGAGTTTAGAGAAGTAGATACCAAACAAGAGAGGACCCAGAACCGAACCCTGTGGGACTCCACTCATGACTGGTCAGCAGTCTGACTTGGAGTCACCTACTTTCACACTGTGGGCTCTATCTGTGAGCCAGTTTGTAACCCACCTAGTGATATAGGGGTTGATGCCTAGCTTAGTGAGTTTTTCTATGATTCCTGAGTGGAGAATGGTATCAAAGGCCTTGGCCAGATCAAGGTAGGCTGTATGAATTACCTTGGCTTCATACATAGTTCTTTTGACTGACTCAAAGAAGTTCACCAGGTTGAGCAGGCATGATCCACCCTTCACAAAACTAAACTGTGTGGGATCCAGAGTTTGGTGATTCCCTATATCATTATTTATTAGGTCCATGATGATGCATTCCATAGCTTTGCATATCAGACTTGTCAGGCTAATGGGGCGATAGTTCCCAGAGTCTGTAGATGCTCCTCTTTTGTGGAGTGGGATGAATGTCACAGTGCGCCATTCAGTACAGACAAAGCCTGAGGTGAGGCTGTGATTGAACAGGGCACACAGGTGTGGTGCCAGTTCACTCTGTAGTTCATGTAGAACACATCCAGGGATATTGTCAGGTCCTGCAGAAGCTGTATTCTTGGTCTTGGACAGTGCTGTTTTAACCTGTGCAACAGTAATACTGGGTGCCTGGCAAGCTACTGGTATTGTGATTGGTCCTTTGGGGGGGGGGTTGCACTGAAACTGTCGGCCAGTATATTGAGAATATCTGTTTGCTTGGTATAGGAGGTACCATTGTGCAGTAGCTCAAAGCAAATTTGGGTATTGCCGTGGAAGTTCTTTACATAACTATAGAAGGCCTTGTGGTAGTCTTTACTATCTGCTGCAGTTCTGTTTTCATAGCTAGCGTTAGAGGATTTGATGAGGAATCTCAACTTTTTGTTGAGGCTGATAAGGGAGTTTTTCCAGTCTTGGGAATTCACCTTGTTCTACATCAGTTTCTTCCTTCTGTTGTAGAGTTTGTTTATGGCAGGGGACCACGAGATTGGCTTCCTTTTTTTTGGAGGAGAGCATCTTGGTTCTATTGGGTATGGTGAGAGCCGTGCATTTGTGTACGTGTTTGCACAGCGCATTGGTGTATGATTTGGCAGTCATGCAACTATTCTTCATTTGCATGGGTGCCATGAATTTAGCCACCGATGTTTTTTGGAGCCTGAAGCTAGCTTTGGAGAAGTTTTTCATGGTGGTTACCTTTGCAGGGGGATGGGGGGTTGGGAGGGATGTGGATTTCCAAGGTGATTAGTTTGTAGTCGGCTCTAACCAGGGAGAAGTTGACTACTGGTGTAGAGCAACGGTTGCCCATGTTAGTAATGACCAGGTCATAGATGTTGCTACCTCTAGTGGGGGTAAGAACAAGCTGGTCCAGGGCATTGGAATTAATTAATTCCAGGAAAAGTTGAGTAAGTGTATTGGTACATGAGTAGTTTTCCCAGTTAATGGAGGGGTAGTTGAAGTCACCCAGTATGAAAGTGTTAGGTTGGACTCTAATATTCTCCAGGGTGCTTAGGAACATGGAATGTTGGAATGTGAGTCCTGGGACATGGTTGGGGACCTATAGCAGGCTACAACCTGAATCGCTGTCTTCCCCAGTGTTAGCTGCACCCGAAGTATCTCCGATACGTTATGCTGGGCTATGAGTCTGGAGGTGTGTGCATCATTTATGAATATGGAAACATCACTGCCTTTGGAGCCTCAGTCTAGATTCTGGGACCAAAAAGTGTGGAATGAATTATAGCCTTGTTGTGCAGGGGTGCTTTCTGCTGCTTTGAACCAGGGCTCTGTTACAGCATAAATGTCGATGTTCTCCATCAAGGAGTGCTTCGACCCTATGCACTTTGAGATTTAGACTTCTAGCATGACCCTCAGATTGCATTTGTTTGTAGCTGTTACAGTGGTAATAGATGGCTATATATTTATATATCTATATATCTATATCTATATATACAGATATATATATATATATATATATATATATATATATATATATATATATATATATATATACAGAGAGACAGTAATTACAAAACAAAAAGCAAAAATAAAAAATACAATACAATTTAACAGATAGCCCATTATCTAAACACAATAATGCCCAGCAGGGTATGTGTTATTGTGTAAATAAATATTACAATATCAGGGGAGTAGTGCAGGCATTATTTACGTAATAACACATAGCTAGGCAGGCATTATTGCTTGCTTACTACCTTGGACACATTCCGCTGCGTACACATAGATAGTAGAACAGTAATGAATTTACATAAAGTATAATTTCTATTAACATGGATGGGTTACAAAAATTAAGCTTCTTTCAGCTAGATATAGCTAGATATAACACTGTGAATACATTGAGTGGAAGGGAAAATTTTGGAGTGCATTGTGAGAATGGTAGTAGTTAAACAAATATCTTGCTTAATAATTATAGAAAACTATACAGGCCAGTACCAAGTGACTGAACTGAAAACCAAATGAATGTACTTTAAAATTTTTGTTCTTGAAGAAGACAGAGAGAGAAAGAGAAAGAGAGGGAAAGGGGAAGTGAAATACAGAACATCGCTCTTTGATCTAATTTTTTTGAACAGTGGAGGCTGCCCACTAAAGTGTGCTAGCCTGTGTAACTAATTTATCACTGTCTCTGCATTTTCTGTGTGTTTCTACCAAAAAAACAAAAAAATAATCCTTGTTTTCCCGCCTTTTTCAACTAGTTTAGACCAGTATACAGGCATTGCTGTATTCTGGGCTGTAGTGTAGTTCCTGTGTTGTCCATTACCTTACTTGGATAAAAGGAAGTTTCTTTGCTCACCAGTGGGAGTGGGAAGCCTTGAGCAGCCTACCTATCCTTGGGGGAAGTGACCTCAGCACAAGAAGCTGTTAGTAATTGGTTGTTTGGGACCATTCCTAGCTCTTTTGTAGTTCACTGCTTAAAATCCGCCTTTGCACGGCTTTGCGCGGTTGTGCGCATGCCGGTTAAACAAGGTTAAACTTTTTCTGGCTCCGCCAAGTCTGCTCTTCAATTTTTCCCTTAGAACTGTTCTACATGCAATCTAAACAGCCTATACTCTATCTGAAAAGCTCAGCACTTGCTCCTAAAGCATTTTGTATACAGGTAAAGCACTCTTAAACAAACGAAAAGTACTTCATTCACCTAAATTCTGTTGAGTACCCATTTCCCTATAGGTCCTTTCTGACTCAGTTACACAGCAATCTTTTTCACTATTTCTAGCATGTCGAAGGGTCAGTTGCTAGCGTCCTCTCCTGTTCAGCTGGTGAATCTGGGAATCTTGAGGCAATGTTACAATTGCCTCATGTACACAGACAACCCCCTCCTCCTCCCAACAAATACAAATATATGCGAGAGATGCAACTATATAGCCAAACTGGAGGCTGAGCTCTCTCAATTCAGTACTGGCAAGACCAGTCAGGAGGAGAAGGTAACCACGCACACCACAAACCCAGTCTCACATAGAACTATCACAACTGCAAACCAAACACATAAACACACAAAAACATACTCGGAGGCGCTGATTAAAAATATACCAAAACAACAGAGGCCTCCAAAGCAGACACCCAAGCAACCACCACCTCAAGACATAGCAAATGCAACACATAGTTCACAAAGTCAGTGTGCTAAACAGTCACAGCCCTTAAGGCCAAACAACATGCCAGACACACTTGTAATAGGTGACTCCATAGTCAGGCACACTGACATCCCGCTCACCAGACTGAACAAGGAGAGGGTCACAGTAAGCTGCCTGTCGGGAGCTAGAATCCGCCACATAACACAAGCACTCAGGTCACTCCACAGCAAGTACAAATATGACTCAGTCATTGTACATGCAGGTGTAAACGACCTGAGACGTACCTCCCTGGACTACATGAAAAGAGACATAGAGGAGCTCTCTGATTATGTAGCCCAGGCCGGTATGACCCTGACCCTGAGCAGCATCTTACCCTCACCAAGAATGATGCCACAGTACAAAGACAAAATGATCAGTTTTAACAATTGGCTTAATTACTGGTGTCATTCTAAGGGGATCCAGTGTCTGTCTGCTTGGGATGACATGCTTGACAAGCCACTCTGCTTCGCAAGGGATGGTTTGCACCTGTCACCCTGGGCTTCCGGATATTGGCCAAGGCTCTTGCCACCCCATAGTGCCTTTTTAGGCAAGGCTCAAATGACAAACCTACCTCCCTAGAAAACACAAGTGGAAAAAACTAAGGGTAATGCTGCTCAGTGCCAGAAGTCTAAACCTCAAGATGCACGCCTCAAGCCCTTCTCAGTATGGAGAACATCGATGTCTGTGCAGTGACTGAAACCTGGTTCAAGGCTCCTGAGAGCACCCCAGCACTATCAGGTTTTACCTCATATCATGCTTTCCGGCCCCAAACTTGGACAGAACCACAAAAGGAGGGGGAGTATCCATTTTCATCAAAGATACCCACACCTCCAGGTTAGTGGCAACGCACGAAGCATCGGAGACTATCCAGGTGCAACTAACCATAGGCAAAACCGCCTTACAGTTTGTAGCATGCTACAGACCACCCTCTCAAACTCAGGAACCCCACACAGCCTTCCTGAAGACACTGGAGAGTATGAATGTCTCTCCAAATACCATCATTTTGGGAGACTTCAACTACCCAAACATAGACTGGGAACATTACTCAAGCCCCAATACTCTAGCCCAAAGGTTCTTAGAATTCATAAACTCAAATGCAATGGAACAACTAGTCACCATTCCCACAAGAAGAGACAATATACTAGACCTGATCATCACAAACATGGGGACAAAATGCTCCACACCGGAAGTACATCCCTCTTTGGTAAGATCAGACCATAAATTAATCTCACTGGAAATCCACATCCCTCCCCCACCCCCTGCACAAAAGACCACAGTGAAGAACTTCTCAAAAGCAAACTTCACACTTCTTAAGACTGAAGTGGTATCTTTCAAGGCCCCTGGGCCAGTGGAAACCACAACCAACACTGCTGAATCCCTTGCAAATGCCTTCTATGGACACCTTCAAGAATGCATGGATCATGCAATCCCAAATAAAACCAAGACCCATTCCCCCAAAGGCAGGCGACCGGTCTGGTGGACCCCAGCCATAAACAAACTTTACAACAGAAGGAGGAAGCTACTACATGACAGAGCAAAATCCCTAAAAGGAAAGGCATCTCTGATCAGTATTAGCAAAAAACTACGATCACTCATAAAATCATCCAAGGCCAACTTTGAGAGAAAAATCACAAATGACACAAAAGACAATCACAAGGCCTTCTTTAGCTATGTTAGAAACCTGGGTGGAAACTCCCAGATATGCTCAGAGTTAGTCCAAAATGACACAAAATACACTGAACCCACTGACATTGCCAACATTCTGGCAGACAGGTTCAGTGCAAATTTCTCCTCCCCCTCCCCCCCAAAAGGAGAAATAACTATCCCAGCAGAGTGTAGCCTCCCTAACATCTCAGATGCCCAGGTGAGAGCCGCCCTCTCTAAAGCTAAAAACACAGCATCAATGGGACCGGATGGTGTCCCGGGCTGTGTGCTACATGAACTCCAAGAGGAACTAAACCCACACATAAGACTGCTGTTTAATCTTAGCCTTACCACAGGATACATACCCAAAGAGTGGCATACGGCAACAATGGTCCCACTTCACAAAGGCGGTGCTTCTACGGACCCTGGAAATTACCGCCCCATAAGCCTGACGAGCCTGGTCTGCAAAGCTATGGAGAGGATCATTATGGAACTCATAAACAAAGACATTGGGGACCTACAGACATTGGATCCTACCCAATTTGGCTTTGTCAAGGGCAGATCCTGCCTTCTGAACTTGGTCAACTTTTTTGAAACAGTCACTAAGGCCATTGATGAGGGTAAGGCAGTTCACACAGCCTACCTTGACCTTGCAAAAGCCTTTGACACAATACCCCACTCGGGCATCATAGACAAACTCACCAGCTTAAATGTAAACCCATATGTCACAAGATGGGTTGCAAACTGGCTCAAGGACAGAACCCACAGGGTCAGAGTTGCTGGAGCTATGTCAGACTCTAAGCCAGTCACAAGCGGTGTCCCACAGGGCTCAGTCCTGGGACCCCTCTTGTTCGGCATTTATTTTTCCGAGGTACAGGCAAACATAGGAGGATTGTGGCTGACAAAGTTCGCAGATGACTACAAACTGGGCGCCATAATTGATACTCCAGCGGACACAAACATCCTTCAGAGAGGCCTCATAGAAATGGATAATTGGTGCCAGAGCCGTGGCCTTAAGCTAAATGCCAAAAAATGTATAGTCATACCCTTTGGGAAAAACAAGGTACCGACAAATTACCACATAGGCAGTAATCCATTAAGTACGGAAGAGGTAATCAGGGACCTAGGGACCCAGATTGACAGTAACCTCTCATTTGACACTCACATTGCCAAAGTGGTTAGGAAGACCTTCTATATTGCCCACCTTATCATGAAGGGTTTCACATCTAGATCAAGAGAGGTCATTGTGCCCCTGTACTCTTCTCTTATCAGGCCAATGATTGAGTACAATGCCCCATTTGGGATGTATCTCACCCGACACCTGCAGCAGTTGGAAAGACCCCAAAAGTTCCTCACCAAGAGGATAAAGGGTCTTAAACATATGTCATATGTTGCCCGACTGAAAAAACTCCAGCTCTATTCAGTCGCATACCGCCTACTCAGAGGTGATCTGTGCCTGACGTACAAGGCCATGTCCAATCCTGAATTAATGGACATGCTCCACCTCAGAAAATCCAAATCCATCAGAGCCACGAGAACAAGTGACTTAAACCTCAACACAGAAATAAATAGAACGTGCTGGAGGGACAGATTCATAACCCAGGGGCTCCCTACACTCTGGAACAGAATCCCAATCCATGTTAGGCAGAGCCCCTCACTGACTCTATTCAAGAGAAATCTCGACGAGTGGATGGGAGATCGTAGGTTTACCCCGGGGGTCATCTCTTTGTCACTACTAGACAGAGGCATAGTAAACTAAACCCTAAAAGGGCGTAGTATTCTCATCCTAAGGGGTGGTGTAAGCCACATACACTCTGGCTAGGCTTATAAATGTCCTAGGGCAGATAGCCTAGTACGAACCTATGAACCTATGAACCTAAGAACCAGTTAATCATAATCTGTAATAATTTATTAAGCTGTTATTACTCTGATTACACTAAATGTGAACATTAAGTGCTCATATACTGATTATTTATTTATTCCATCTTTGAGATATACACAAAGATTTGCCTTTAGACTTAATGTAGTTAATAAGTGTCATAGCTTTATGCGGAACCTTGAAATAATATTTATTAACGTATATTGATCAGTAAAAGGTCTTCTGACTTTTAGTTTCACGGCCAAGTGCCTACTTCAGAACACAAATCCAGAAAATGGGTATAAAAGCAAACACAAGATAGCTTAACAATAGTATGTAATTCGTCATAGTGGACTTTATTTTAGACTTAAGTAATAGCATGACAATATCACGGATCCTCAGTCTCACAGATCCTTCCCGGAGGCAACATCTGAACATTAGATTCTTTGTTACGTTCATGCAAATTCAGGAGGTTTAATATTGGTTTATGGTGCAGTTAGGAGGTTTAATATTGGTTTATGGTGCAGTTATACAATTACAGATTTAATTTCAGATGTTAATACAAAAGTGTGCTAATGGTAATAACTGTCCACATTTATCAGAAACAAAAATACATTCTCAAAAACTTAAAAAAAAAAATCTTTTTTTTTATTTTAACTACTCTTAAAAGTAAACCTGAAGCCCAAAGTATTAGAATTCACTCATTCAATAAAATACAGCATTGCCCTAAACAAAGCAAAACAAAACAAAAAAACTTGTCTATAAAATCTGTAATAAATTTCTTAAATTGTTTACTCTACTTTGCATACTAAAATATCATTCAAATGAGGCTGCAATTAAGGTTGCATAAGTAATGGCCCTACAGGCTCCCAGAACTGTCCTTTGTATCTAAATAATAATCTCAATCAAACCGGAAATAATTTATATTCAAAAAAATCTAACAAAGCAAAGCAAAGCAAAAAAAATAGCTTAAGTTAATGGAGGTCGACACAGGACTTCAAGAAAGAACCTGCATGCTGAGAAACCACATTCATGTATGATAGACTCTTGGCTGGATTCCCAAACAATGGAATAATGAGAATACATGACCTCTGCTGTTACTACTATGAATACTAAAATCCAACCCTCTTTCTGAGATAACATGATCCCAGGATACAGGATTTTCCCAATTCTATACCTCACAACACTGAAGTATTGAATTGAGTGGGGTCCCGTTTTACACAAACAGATAAAGTAATTCATTAAAGTCAATGTTAATGAGCTGCATTTCTTAGCGTGAATGTAGTACCAGCTCTCCCCAAGGGCTCTGCAGGGCCACTGAGTCCAGCTGTAGTATTCAGGTGCAGCAACTTTATCTATACGTCATACCTGGTATTGCACTTGAGAGCCTGCCAGCCTGCAGTACCACTTCTGACATACAGATTCAGCTGCATGATCATGAGGTCTTAAAGTGCCACAGCTGTATTTGTGGGATACATTCATGAATGAAGTCATGGTGGCCAGCACAACCATCATGCCTGTATTAACCCCATCTGAGGTGAGGGATGGAGATACGGGATCTATACCAAATGCTGAAATGTTTGCAGAATGTCCAGATTTTTACCTCATATTTTTGGTCTGTTTCTCATTTTTTTTTTCTTTTCTGGAAAATAACTGATTATTGAAGTCACAAAATAATAACACTGATTTGAGCTTTAAATTTCATACCTTCAGAAAATGCATACTAAAACAAATCCTGTTACTCTAGCAACTTCTTAAGACTGTAAGACCAATGTTTAAAATATGTTCCTGTTTTTGAGCCTTTGTACCCCTATTATTTTAGGTTTTGTCCAGATTTCTTTTGCTAAGAGGTTGAGAGGAATAATGGGGTTGCTAGCCCACCAGGGAAAGCAGGCTATTATTTAAAAAACACTAAAATGAGGACAATTTGCAGTACACACTACCAAACATGCATGCAATCACAAGTAGCCAACACACCTCTCACTATCCTCAGCACATCTCCACCTGTATGTGGAATTAGGTGCTGCAGGCATTCTGGCTTCATACCAGTTACTACCTGCAGTGCCTATTTCCAGATACAGGAGGAGCTTTCTCCTCACAATGAAGCTATTCATTTCAGAGGGTTCATCCTTATACATTGGGGAGCCTCACTAATGTACAGTGCCAGATTATTTCTGCACAACAGGTCTAATTCCCTTTTGGATTTTATTGCAGAGTTCCACACTAGCATGTGATAAATGACGATGCTGTAGCCCTATCTTACTTCACATCTAACCCTTTTGGAATCTGGCCCACCATGTTTAAGCACATACATTTTTAGTGTGGCAACGAAATAGCATATATATTTTTTTAATGTTTTTACCTGTCCGGTGATTAAAGCTGGTATAATTAGAGATTGCAGAAAAAAACAATAATCTCAGCAATCCTTTCTGTGAGATATCTGCAACTGGAAATTACAGCCTAATTGGAAAAGCAACAAAATGTCCATGCACTTTAGGAAAGGTACAAAATATGGATACCTTTTGATTTAGAACCAGCAATAGTCACGTGGTCCTAATTCTTAGCTTCTGATAGAGTAATTATACAGCACAGCTTTAAATATATTAATTAGACCACCATGCAACTTCGTATAAACATGTTTGGATGACAAATCTTTTCATCTGTTTTCCTATTATCTTCTTTAGTGAGTGACCATATGTGATCTCTTTTATCAGCATCTTTATTTTTTTTTTTTCATTTTAGAATGATAATTCCTGGGACACATCAGCTGAGAGATGTTTACACTTTACTTCATTTTCAGTAAGCAGTTACTCCACATAAGCTAAATCAAATCTGACATGTATCTGAACAGCTGAATGATTCTCACAAAGCACAAATGTAATCTCACAATGAAAATATTACTTCTCTTCATTCTATAAAGTAAGTTGTAATGAAGCTAGATATGTAAGCATGTTCATTATCATAATTTATAGCACAGCATGCCTGCAAATCCAGTTCTGACGTACAGGTGGAGTTACATGGCCATGAGTCAGTCCAGCATAAAAACAACAGCTATGGGAAAGACTGGTGAATGTGGGAATGATGGCCAACACATGTGTCATACCTGCTGCGATGATGTGAAGTATTGCTGTCTGTACCAGGGATAATGGGGCATTGCATGTATAATATTTGCCAGCATAGTTAACTGGAGTTTTGTAAATAATTTTGTGTCAGTTGACTATCACGCTGATTTATACAGATGCTTGTTTTAAAAATGTATCAGCAGTGTTATTATAACTGATTAAATCTTTATGTTTAAACAAAGAATTCTGGAAGGGAAGAATAGAAGCTTTTTGAAATTGTTCTATAGCTTTCAGATACTGCAACAGATCTTGGCAAAGCTCTGAGTGTGTATTGTACCAAAGTCAGGTGATCAAATGTATGTCATGCTATAACCAGCACTAAGAGGATGGAACTCACACAGCAGTTTGTTTTCTTTTCTTTAAAACCTGATATAAAGATCTGTGACAGTTATCACAGTTAGTTCAGTTCAGTTCAATTAGTTAGAAACTCATCACTTTGCCTTGTGGAAGTAAGCATCTCAGCATCTAATCTTGCCTTGCTGTATTAATTAACTTAGCTACAGAGCAGTTATTCTTTAGGCAGTCATGAAATACAGTGAGATTAGTTAAGTATTGCTTTTCTGCATTTGTATGAATCTTTCCAACTGTGTTATTTTTATTTCTCCTGTGATTGAAACTCTGGTGTTTATTTAACTTAGATATTTAGCATTCTCATGCTTTCTATTTTATTATTTATTATTAAATATTTTTATACTTTTCATTGTAGCTGGTCTTTTAGAGAATACATTTAACAACTTGAGAGTACTTGTGCTTATTTTAATGACACTGCAACCACTCCAAAAAGCCTTACTGCTTTGGTTACACTCTACCATTTATATTATCATTGATTTTACTCAGTATAATTGGATACTGTTGTAAGAGCAAGAGAGTGCTTGACTGGTGGCAGCATGGTTACCTTATAGTCTGGGCAGAAGGGGTACAGTTAGTAAATCTGTACCAGCCTTTCCTAGGTGTGTGTGTGTGTGTGTGTGTGTGTGTGTGTGTGTGTGTGTGTGTGTGTGTGTGTGTGTGAAAATAAAATACTCAGATGTTGATGTATCAGCTACTTGGAACTGGTACACAGTGCTCCAAAGTGAGTCTTGTTTAGGATCTGGAGAGGCAGACAGTCCAGTCCTAGGACTGCACTGTTGTCCCTATGTGCTCTTGGGGGAAATTGTGCTTGATGCAGAGAGCTGCATCTGAAATACTGTGTAATTTAATTTCTGTTGTTAGTGACTGTCTCTCACCAGTATCAGTGGTGAGGATTGAGATTCCTTGATTACTGGCCTGGGGTAGAGAGGCCATCACACCTGCATATCCCCCATCTAAGAGGAATGGGTGTGTAGATCCAATAGCCCCCCCCCCATGGAGTTTAATTCTTTTTTAATGAAAGTGTTCCAAAAAACATACCAAAGGAAGCTGGAGACAGCTTTCACTGCACACAATTGTGCATGTACATAGCATCAGTTTTCCATCTGTCTCTTAAGACCTTCAAAACAGCTTCACTTGTATGTATAATGAGGTACTACATGCAGTGTGCCTTTCTACCAGGTAGGGTCTTCAATACCTAGTCCTATATACTGGTAGTGCGTCTGTCTCCCCAAGAAGCCTGTGCAGTTCAGTGTGTTCACAAATGACTCAGTCTTGTCATTTTTGGCACGGTAAAGCCCATTCCCCTTTCTGAATGAAATGTAGGCTCTGGCAGTCTCCATTTGCATACACTAAATGAGGATTAGTGGAGTCCTAGATTTTGGACTTAGACACGGAGTAATTACTTGGCAAAGCATTTTACTCCACTTCCAAGTCTCTTGGAATCCATCCCAAAAATAGCTCTTAACTTCATACAATTAAGAAAATTTTAAGTTAGGCTTTCGATTTGTTTTTGTGATGTAAGAAGACACAGAACTCCATGGCAAAAAAAAATGTATATATAGACAGGAAGGGTTTGCAAACCCATTGAAAGGTCGGGCCCATCTCAAGATGAACAACCAGCCCTAGAACTCTGAGGCAGCAATACCAACCACTGAAACCCTGTGACTCACTCCACTGCTATGCCACTTGTTTAACTTTTCTGTCCTATGTCACACATGAAATATAATTCTATTTCATATGATGTGTTTCCATTCTAAATTCACTCACTGGCTATACCCATATCAGACAGATTCTTTCACTTTAATTCCAATTTGTCAGGTATGTGATAAAATAATATCATTCTGCAGTAACTGTGAATGTTGTGGAAACTGATGTGTTTCTTTTCTGTAATCTCTTTTAAGGCTATGGCTATAAATATGAAGTAAATACTCAATGGGTAAAATAATATTTTAATGGAAGATCAAAACAAATTAGCTTAAAGTTAATTCCTACATGCTAAATTCACAACAGTATAGTATTTTATTTCAACTTTTCATAAAATGCTCCCTTGACAGCATCATATCACATACTATGTTCCCAGTGGCAATAGGCCAACTACCTTGGGTTCAAGACATTTGGAAGCATGACTGGGCGTTGATGATTTGGGAGTGCAATGTTGGAATTCAGAAATTAAAGCCAATGATACATTTATGGAGATATCAGAAGTATTCAGAGTATGGACATTTAACTGCAACAAACTACTCATTTTATTTACTTTTTATTTTATTTTTTTTTTTTGCTCTCATCTTTAAGTTGATGGAGTGCTTATTTGGAGAACTTCATAGGTTATCAGATATGCTAGCTATGTTTCTGAATGCTACATATATAGAAGATTATGACTGAGTCTCTGATCATAAACAACTTATTATAGGTCTGAGACATAGATGCTAAGAATTTCATCTCAAGAACAAAGTTCAAGAGTGAATCTTGGCACCCATGTCGAGAACATATTTTAAGGGTTATGATCAGTGGCACCCAATCATATTTTTTGCAGTGCTTGGATCTTCATCCATTTCATGTAATACCATTAACAAGAGTTGCAAAATGATGTGTTTTGCTAACTTTCATTGCCTTTCAAAGCTGGTTAAAAAGCATGGTCAAATAGACAGCAAACAATATGAAGTGTCTCTTTGAAGAATGAAGGACTTTAAAAGCTGTTAAACACTTTGTTCTGTAATACTTTTTATGAGTGTGGTAGAGGGCAGTATCTAACAGATTTTAAAGCTTTTACAATCTGCTGATGTTCTTTGCTGCTCATACTGTCTTCTGTTACCCCCCCCCCCACAGTACAATACCCTGTCTTAACAGCCCTTAAATGCACTTAACAAGCTTTTCTTAAGCACTACTAAGTCTATGATTGGGTCTAAGACTAGGGACTTCTGAAAGGTGATAGCAAGTTTATTTTTTTCCCAGTTTCAGAGCATAACAGAGGGATTCCTGCTCTTACTTATTGCTACTCAGAATTTCTAAGTGCATGATGCCCCTGCTGGTAACCCCAGGAAGATTATGTAACATGGTAAAACTGCAGTTTGGTGCACTTTATGAAAGTCATCATAATGTAAAAGAAATTATTGAAGAACACTTTATATCAATTAGAAACAGTATGACCAGTAATAATGGACCAGGTTTAGATTTGATTCACAGTGGTCACTCACAGTGTTACAACATCTAAAGATAAGACAAAGGGTTTTGTGCTATGTAATGATTTGCCGAAGACAGAGATATTCTGGCAGTTGTGACTGCTAATTTTTTCACTATTTTAACTCAATTGTTAAAGATTTACCATCATGTTTCTTCAAGAACTCTGCCTTAAATATGTTTCTGAAAAAGAATTTAAATTAGTCACAGCTAATGTACTATAGTTACTTTTTTAATATATATGTGAAACTATATTTATGTGCCTAATTAGATTTCTAATAGCATAAATAATGTCCTATCTAAAAACTTTAGGTCTTGTCTGTCATTTTGATATGGTCTATTAATAAGCTTAATGGGTTGCACCTGTTTTTAATTGATTGTGTTGTAATGTTTCTGTCACCACTGATGTTTGATATATTTAATTATATTGCTGTGTTTTGGAAATTACAGCTTGATAAATACTTATGATTCTTGAAAGCTCTTGGTATTGTTTTCTCTGACTTCTTGTGTAACAATGGCTATCATGGTCAATCTTGTCATTCTATGTATGCTAATTCACAAAATATAAAAACTATTTGCAATTTGGTTGCTCATGTTTGTTTTATCATTGTTGTCAAATGCCAGAAAAATGAAAATTTCTAATTATCTCTAGGGCTTTTTATGGAAGCAGGGTTTGGTATTTCTTTCTCTTTTATAGGTAGCAGTAATGTAGTTTGAATCTACTGTGGTCAAACAATTTGTGTTGCACCACAGTCAGCTAAAGTTCATTGAATTTTCATTGGTGAAAATCATAGAGAAGGTTGCTTGGTGAGAGAAAAAATGAAACTATTTTATTTGTATAGCTGATTGTGTTTATTTAATGACATTTGTGTTTTACTTACATGTGACACCAATGCATTTTTGATATTTTTGCTTGTTTATCTTCATTTCTTTTGAATCAAACTAATAGATCTAGCAAGCAGGTTTATGCTGAGGAAAACTGTAGCAAAAAGATAAAGGGTTTAAAATGTTTGAACTTAAAATATATATGTGATACTATCACCATGAGAAAATATTTTTGCATACTGTATGTAGCATTCATTGGGGGTGAGTTTTGCAATGGCAGCATATGGTGCGTGGGTGTACTATCGCATATACAAATTGTATTAAGATTTTGACAATAAATATGCTACTTGCTTTATGAAAAAGACTATTTTAGTAAAAGGAATGTGAAACAGGGTGTTCTACAACCACTTGGGCTCCAGTTGCTCAATTTTCTGTAACTCACAGCCAGAGACTTGAATAGCTGTGATCTCATCTGACCAGCTATTTACACTCAAACTCAAATGTGAGTTCAGTGATCCAGTTTCCCAACCATCTGCTCATGGAAGCAAGCTGTTACTGTGAACCAGGTACGTGAGGAGAGGGAGTCAGGAGGGTGTTGTTAGGATTATCAGGGAATGGAGAATATAGTGTAGATCTTAGGGTTAGGGTGGGGTACAGGAATTTTAGGTTTAGGAAGTGATAAGGACTTTAGGGTTGGGGAATGGGCATTTTTGGTTTAAGAAATGATCATGGATGGGAGGTAAGGGGGATTTCGGGTTTAGGGAGTAATCTGAAATGGGTGGGGGTAGGGGATTTTAGGTTTAGGGATCAACATGGACTTTAGGGTTAGGGAGGGAGTAAAGGAACTTGAGTTTTATTTAGAGATTGTGCACAAGACTGAAAGAGATTTTAGACCAGAATGGGGAGGGGAGACAGAGGAGATTTTAGGTTTAGGCAGGGATGGCAGACTTTATGGTCAGGTACTCAGTGAGCATTTTTAGGGTTAGGATCAGGGTTCTGGTAGGGATAATTAAATTATAATGAAGATGACATTTTGTGTGTTAGAGCACTTGATGAAATGAGTGAGTGGCAGAGAGGATGTGCGTGATGAGGAAATGTGTCTTGAGCATATGTAGTAGACCCAAAACACACTTAAGTCAGTGCAGTTGCATACAGGCTCTTTTTGTTGTTGTTGTTTTTTTTTTTTTTTGTTTTGTTTTGTTTTGTTTTTTAGTTTTTTGCTGTAATATAGAGCGTTTATATAAAGTGGTTGCCAGTAGGTCAGGATGGGAATTGTCCTTCCATAAAATATTTGCAATATTTGAATGCATTTGTCTCTTCTTCTTCATAGTTTGTGTACATTGTATTCTATACACTTTCTCCTTAATTCTCTGTAAATTATTCTGAAGCAGTAGAATACATTCAGAATACCTGTGATCTTTTGGAATATCCATGCATTATTTCTTTCAAATATTAGCAATTTAGTGTCATCTCTAACCTAAGTAAGCACATTATTTTTGCTAGGCACCATGCATTTCCTGGACATTTCATCCTATAGTGCAGAATATGGTAAGACAGAAATAATTCAATGTTCAAAAAATGTTTGGTTCTATGTTATGATGTGAGCACCATGTCTAACTGCAAAGTAAAATTAAAATAACTCAGGGCAGTATTCCAGAAAGGCTTATTCTACTTTACTTTACTCCAGAGTTGTTAGAGTAACTAAAGGGACAATATTACAAACAGTATTCGTACAGCATTTCCACAGCAATAGTAATATTGACAAGGCATATTTTTATCCAACAAACAATATAGCGTATGCTGACTTTACTTATGCTATGATTATATGTACACATATACAAGTGGGAATTCCAAAATGTCTTATACCATTGTTCTCCAAAGTTTTTGTAGTAAATAAAGCAGCAAGGTAACAAACAGCATTTGTATCTGATATGTACATAAACTGTAATTTAGACAGGACAGATTTTCAGGCAGTGCAATAATGCAGTGTATGTTGGCATTGCTAAATGAAACAGGCACCAAGACATAAGATATAGATTCTAAAAGAAGATGTGGTTGTTTCTGAAATTTATGCTAATTTCAGAGAAGTGTTTTATAGTTTTATTGACATTTTAAATGTGATAGAACATGGTTTACTGATGACATCTTCAAACCTGCAATATAGGATGCTAGTTATTTTCATATTCTGTATGCACGTTTGATATATTTGCAGGCATTCTGGATGGGCATGTGTGTATTTTTTTGTGTGTGTGTGTGTGTGTGTGTGTGTGTGTGTGTGTGTGTGTGTGTGTGTGTGTGTGTGCGTGCATGCGTGCATGTGTGTGTGTGTGTGTGTGTGTGTGTGTGTGTGTGTGTGTGTGTGTGTGTGTGTGTGTGTGTATACATGTGCATGTGTGTGTGGCTGTGTGTGTGTGTGTGTGTGTGTGTGTGTGTGTGTGTGTGTGTGTGTGTGTGTGTCTCTCACCCTGAACCTACAAGAACACCAGCACAACTGGTGTTACAGAAAGGAATGTGTTAATTACCTGAAGGAAGTAGCAAAGCAGTGTGCAGCCCTTTTAAAATAAAACAAAAGAAATATAACTTCTGAGTCAGATTTTTGACTGAAAAACTGACATATGAGATAAATGGTCATTAATGAAGGTAAAAAATGGAGCATATACTTCCATTTATTTATTTATTTATTTATTTATTTATTTATATTTGTTGACGGGGAGTGTCTGACTGGACGTAGGTCCATTTTCAGTGGAGGCCCGGGGAGAAAAGCTCCACAGTTAAAATAAACAGACAGTAGTTACATTGGATTACATAGCGATTAACAATTTACATAGCAATTACTTACAACATATTTACAGATGAAGAACATAGTACATCAGTAGACAACTAGAATCTTTATCTGTGAAGTACATAACAGACATTAACAAATGTTACAAGAATAAGTTCCTGCTGTATAATAAGTACTGGCTTATGAACATCTGAGCTTGCTATAATCAAAGTAGTTAGTGGAGTGGAAAGAAAGGTAGTGGTTGGATGGGGAGGGTGATATTAAAGTGGGAGTTACAAGGGCATAGCCAGCATGTTTTTAGGTCTGCTTTAAGTAAAGTTTTGAAGTGGGTGCATGATGGTACGGAGGTAATTGTGGGTGGGAGGGAGTTCCATAATTTGGTTATGGTGCAAGAGAATAGTGCTTCACCAGCAGAGTTATTGGCTTTAGTGATCTGCAAGTGATTTTTGTTGCTGGATCTTAGTGGTCTGGTGGTGCGATAGGGTTGGAGTAGATTCTGGAGGGATGGGACATTTAGTTGATGATTTACTAGTTTGTGGGTGAGTGAGAGTTGATACCATTGAAGGAGGTGAGGGAGTTCAAGCCAGCCCAGTTCAGCAAGTGAGAGACAGTGGTGACTACGGTAGGATGCCCCTGTGGCAAATTTGGCAATTTTGTTGTAGCAGGTCTCTAGCTTGTTTAGATCACATTGCCTTAGGTTGGTATATATTGGACAGGCATAAAGTAGGGTGGAGATAAGGTGGGAATTTGTTATTGAAATCTTTGCTGCTTTGGTGAGAAGTTGCTTATTTCTGTATAGTGCTCCTAGTTTTTTGTGGACTTTTTTATGGTCAAGGATATGTGAATGTCAAATTTTAGTTTATTGTCTATTTCCACTCCTAGCAATTTGATGTGTTCAGTTGGGTATATAGTGGTGTTGTCTTTTGCTGTGATGTTAAAGTGAGAGTTGTTTTGAGTATGTTTGGTGGGTTGGAAGATGAGTAGTTTAGTTTTGTTTGGGTTGAGTATTAATTGGGCATCGGATAACCAAGTTTCAACAGAGGAAAAGGCTTCCTGTGTGACTATTTGCAGTTTGGGTAGGGACTGGGCTGAGCAGATGATGGTTGAGTCATCTGCGTATTGTATGAGTGTGCCATGTTTGGTGGCAGAGGCTATATTATTGGTGAAAACAGAGAAGAGTAGGGGTCCAAGGATGGATCCTTGGGGAACCCCTATGGAGACAGGTAGTTGGGGAGATATGTCATTCTGCCATACAACAGATTGTTGGCGGTCAGACAGGTAACTCTGAAACCAGTTGGTGACTGATTGTGAGAAGGATAGGTTATTGAGGACAGAGATAAGTTGTTTGTGTGGGACCATGTCAAATGCTTTAGATAGGTCTAGGAAAGTAGCAGAGGAGAGATAGCCATTGTTTTTATGCTGAAGGATAGTGTTAATAAAGGAGAGTAAGGCAGTGGTGGTGCTATAGTTTGGTCGGAAACCATGCTGATTATTGGAAAGGAGGTTGTTAGTAAGGAGGTAGTCTGAGACCTGAGAGTGTATGCATCTCTCTAGTATTTTGGAGAGTGGAGAGAGAATAGCTATGGGGCGGTAATTGGTTAGTTCTGTGGAGGGTCCGCCTTTGTGGTGGGAAACTATATGTGATACTTTCCACAGTGTGTGAACGTAACTTTCTGACAGAGATCAGTTAATCAAAATGGATACTGGGTAGGCCAGAGCATCAGCTGCGATTTGTAGGTATTCACTTGGGAGGTTGTCTGCTGCTAATCTGGTGGGCTTAAGTTTAGTTAAGAGTTTTTTTTATGTTGGAGGTAGGTACAGGAGAAAACTCTTGGGCAGTTGTGTCAGTTATCTTTATTAAGCTTAAAAAAAGTATTATGACAGTTCAGAGGTTTATTTATTTGGTTTGCTAACAGAGTAACCATGCTGAGCCCTGACCCTTTCAACTTTGAATTATACCAGAAAGCAGTAAAGTCATTCATTTCAAAAAGGTTTGGGTCAGAAGGCAGTATGACAACTCAGTTTTTTAGCTTTACAATGGAATAATTACGTCATGTTTGCAGACAACAGCACTTTCCAGTATTGACAGTTATCTACTGTTTACAGGTAGTTTATAGCCTGTAGTACTATACACCACTAACAATTTACATTGCAAATTTTAGCAGATTTGGAATGAAGCTAGAACTGTTTTGTAAATACTGCCAGTAATCAAAATGTGGACAGGAAGTTTGACATTAATCGCAGAAATTTCCAGGAGTTCATAGAGCTAAAAGTAAAATCTAGCAAGGCTAGAGTTTCCACTGCATGATTCCTTAAACCTCTTGTATTAGTGACAACGTGGGATATATGCAAATGAGCCTTTAAGGACATCAGGTGTTTCAGGTGTTCATAAAGCAGGTGCAGTGTCATATTAAAGAAGTATACATAGTTATTGATTTTACGCAATAATGCAATATTTTGAGTGTTGTTTTTGAGGATAGCTGGTGTTTATGCCAGTGAGGTCATTTTAGTGCATAGTTATGGGTTACTCATAGGTTCATAGGTTCATAGGTAGGTACTAGGCTATCAGCCCTGGGGCCTATATAAGCCTAGCCAAAAAGGTTTCCCGGCTTTCACCACCTAAGAAAATTGCAGGTAGTGAGGACTGGTCACAGCATCGTAGGAAACAGTGTTCTTAATAGAAGAATGAAACTGTAGGTAGAAGAAAGGAAAGTGGAAATGAGGAACTAGACAGTAAGATAAGAACAAATAGGAGCACGGGAATTTGAAGTTAACTCAATGAAAATATTTTGCAAGTCAAATAAGCAGAATGAGAAAGGTAATGATTGTAAATGTCTATAAATAATTCTGCATAGTTAGAAGGTTCATAATTTACTTAGTGTAAATCTGGGGAACAAAGCAACTGATTTTAAAGGTGATCTTTACAAAGCAGAGTTCCAAAATTCTCAACTGCAAAAATTACAGAATGTACCTTTCAGAGAGACTTTTAAATAGTCAGATACCGCAACAAGTAATACACAGTGGTTCTCTTGTGTTAGCATGGAAGCAAGGCACTTTCATGTAAAAATGCAAGTGACCAGATTGATAGTAATCATCAAATGTGGATACAATTCTTTACAAGGCAGGACTACAAATCAACAAAATAAATCATAAACTACCCTCAGATAACAACATAGAAATAATTATGTCTAAACTGGAGCTTAACTCCCATAAATCAATTAACATCATCTGCACCTACCTTCCCCCAGGTAAAAACCCCACAATACTTGAAGACTTACTTAACTGGCTTTCTTCTAATCTTCCTTAAGAAACAATATTACTAGGAGACTTTAATATTGACTGGAATTTATGTAATAACACCAATCCATCTACCCTGATCAACCTCTATGGCTACTCACAAGCTATAAACTCTCCAACTAGAATAAATAAACTCAATAATAAAGAAAGCATCCTAGATTGGATACTAACAAATTGTCCACAGCAACACTATACAACAGGAACCCTCCCAGATGACCTTAGTGACCACTCTCTAATATATATTATCAGACATAAAACAAATTTAAATATCTCCACTTCAGTCAGAACTGCCCGTAGTAAAAACACTTTGACCTGGAACTGTTTCTAAACGAACTTAAACAATGTAATTGGTCACCCCTTAAGTTCCTCCCTATAAATGAAGCAGTTAATTACTTCAATACCACTTTCCTAGCGATCCTAGACCATCATGCCCCAATGCGTTCCATAAGAATGAAAAATAAACCAGCCCCTTGGCTCTCAAATCATAGCAAGAAATTAATCCTTAGTAGAAATAAATCTTGGACTAAATGGCATACCACAAAGGACATGATAGATCACCAAACTTTTAGACAACAAAGAAACCTAACAAAATAAGCTATCCTACAAGATAAAAAGAACTTTTATATCCAACTACAGCAATCATCCCTTCAACAACCTCAAAAGTTCTGGTCTGCTATCAACACACTACTATCCCCAGGCAAAGCAGCAACACCTAATCCATTAGGCTCCAACCCTGATTTTCCATTACAAACAGCAAATGCCTTTAATACTTTCTTCACCACGGCTATACTAAATCTAGCTAACCAACAAAACCCTAATACCTCTAAGTTGCCCAGTCCAAACTCCACTCCTCCCCCTTTTCACCTTGAACCTATACCCACCTCCTATATCTCTTCCTTACTTCAAAAATTAAAACCTACTACCCCCTCAGCTGATAAATTACCAGCATAATACCTTAAAATAGGAGCCAAAGCCATTGCCTACCCAATCTCCATATTGATCAATAGAACTATAAAAGAAGGCATTATCCCAACAATTTGGAAAATCTCTCATATCATTCCTCTTCACAAAGGTGGTGACTCTACTGAGTTCTCCAACTTTTGCCCCATAGCTCTACTCTCTCCACTTGCCAAAATAATGGAAAAATGCATCCACAAACAATTAATAACCCACCTACTCCACTATAATCTCCTAGCTAACTGTCAACATGGTTTTCAGCCTTACCACAGTACCACTACAGCCTTGCTATCATTTACCAACTGTATCAACACAAATCGCAACAATAATATTTTATCCTCAGCATTCTTTGTAGACCTATCTAAAGCCTTCGACATGGTCAATCATCAACTTCTCCTCCACCAACTAAAGTCCCTCTCTATTGATAATCCTGCTATGAACTGGTTTTCATCTTACCTGGAAAACAGAAAACAAGCAGTTCTCTGGCAAAACCATCTTTCAGACCTCCTGCCCACCTCCATAGGTGTCCCTCAGGGCTCTATTTTAGGTCCACTCCTGTTTTCCATTTTCATAAATGACCTTCATCTCTCTAATCCACTCGCTACCTGCATCCAATACGCTGATGACTCTACCATCATATGTTCAGCCTCATCGCTAATAGAACTTCATTCTCTAACACAAAAAGCCTTCTCCACTACAGAACAATGGTTCTCCAACCATTGTATTATCCTTAACCCCAAAAAAACAAGCTACTACTCTTTACACCCTCTCACTTGTCTCCCCCTCTTCATTTTACGCTTACATCCAACAATGGTACCACTATCTCTCCAGACCCCACCACCAAACTCCTAGGAATTACAATTGACAATCAACTAAAGTTTGACACTCACATAAATACTACAATAAAATCTATTAACAAAAAACTTGGATCCCTCTATAGAATAAAACCTTTCCTGACACCAGTAGCCAGAACCACCATAGCTAGAACCCATTTAATCTCTACCCTGTTATATGCTTCCGCCATATATACCAATCTTTCTAAAAATAATCTTAACAAACTAGCTAAATCATATAACAATATTGCCAGATTTGCTACAAACTCTCTATACAGGACTCATCACTGTCAGAATCTAAAACAACTAGGCTGGCTTGAATTACCTCACCTATTACAATTTAACCAACTTATAATCGCCCACAAAGCCCTGTACCAACCCAACAACACCCCAATTCTCTCTACCTTCATAAGACCATACAATAACTTGAGGAATCTGCGCTCTGCTAGCAAAATGTTGATTCATACTTGCTTATCAAATAATTTAACAGGTGATTCCATATTCTCTAATTCAGTTAGTAAAATATGGAATCAATTACCACAAGAACTGACAACCCTAATCTCTCTCTCGCTATTTAAAACTAACCTAAAACTTTTCTTTTCTAACCACTGGTTATGCTCTTGTACCAATCCTGACTAACTGTTTTTTCTCTAATTATCTGATACCCTGAAAACACATTTTTCTTAACCACAACCCTGCATTTATTATTCTTTATACTAGCCTTCCTTCTTGATTTCTAACACTGTCACTCACAAGTACTACTTAATCACGCTTAACTCTCCCACTCATTTTTTTTCCTACTCCTTTTTAAATATTGTTAAACTAAGATGAATTTATTTCTTATTAATGCCTTTTCTAATTTTTGTATCAAATATTACTGTAAGTTTTTGTAGTATGTTTTACACTGTTTTTTTACTATGTTTTTTTTAAACTGGAGCTTTTCTCCCTGGGCCTCCACTGAAAATGGACATGTATCCAGTTGGACTAGCCCGGTCAACAAATGTAAAATAAAATAAAATAAAATAAAATAAATAAACTGAGTGATTTGTCTTTTGTAAACTAACAAGCTGTGATTTCTGACTGTTTCAAAAGACAGCTGGAGCAGTCACTGTTTCCAGGCAATGTGTGTGTGTGTGTGTGTGTGTGTGTGTGTGTGTGTGTGTGTGTGTGTGTGTGTGTGTGTGTGTGTTTATGCAATATAGTGACTGTTGCACATCATTGTCTGAAGGAATTGCATATAGTGGCTTATGAGTGGCAGAAAGATCTAATTCATAAAGAAAATACACGTGGCTGAATGTGGGCTTATTTTTAAACTGGATAATTGTATTGCACGTGTAAGATATGTGTATTTCACAGATTCTGAAATGGAGGAAAGCTGGATAGTTTTCAGTGGTATAATAGTTCAGGACTACTTCTGTTGCTACTGGGTTACTTCATTAGTAATTTCAGAGTCAGAGCAAGGGCTGTATTATATAGGCAGCTGTCAAGGTTGCAAGCAGTTATGAGGTTTTACTTGGCAATGTATTGTCAGGCAGATTAGTCCCTGATCTGCCCCTGCAGTACCTCTGACTTTATTGGTAATGTAGTTGCATAAGTGACTTGAGCATCCAGTTCTAATGATGAGCTGTAACAAGGAGCTTTGTTAAACTGTACTGTGGAGTGCTTTGCAACCATTCATATGCCACAACTGCACTGTGTTGTCCTTTTTTCCAGAATGAATTATGGTTAGAACTCAGAGAAGCCAGATTGCATTTGTTTTTGTCCCCAGTTTGATATGGGGATTTTCATTTTGACAGCCTAGCAATAGCTTTGAGGGATTTTGCATTAAATTTTTATGAAGTCATTCTTAATACAGCACCAGATGATACTCCACTCAGGTTGTATCGTATATTTGCTTCTGTCATGGCAGTGACAGTAACAAAAGAAAAGGAAAAAGGAAAAAAAAGACAAAATATTACCCTTTTAGATAAAAAGGGCCACTTTCCCTTCTGCCCCACCTGAAATGGATTCTTGTTGGTGCAGATTTTTAGTCTATATGGAGTAGCCACAACTCCAGATCAGTGGTCTGTTTCACGATAAACTTTCTTTTCCATTATCTACCTAACTGGAAAACTCAACACCAGATTCAGAAAAGAACATTTATGTTTTTATACTAGTTTTAAGGCAAAGTACAAGCACTGAAGGCAAGAGGTCTGGGACCTTACAAAAGCAAAACCTGATTACAATATCCATGATTATGATATTTTTTCTTTTTTTTTGCCATGACTATTTTCTTCTGTCATTTCATATTTAATTTGTTTTGCAGTACTGAAACAAACTACCTGATGAAATCTAGATAAAATGAATAATCTGATGTTACATTATCCACAGAGTACATGGCACTCATATTACTCCTTCAGGACAACTTCAATTGATTTTCCTAAAACAAACCCTTGCTGCTAGGCACCAAAAACATTGTTCACATCACAAGAATGCAACTAAGCTGTCCTTTACAAAGACCAATTCATTTTCATTAGCAGTAGCAAAACTAACAAAAGTAAATAGATTTCTATTGTGTTTGGAAGCCACGTTTACCAAGTAACAGACTTTCTTTTTATATGCAATAGTCTTGATTGATTTGTGTAAGTTGCGGTGAAATGTTAATAAATCTGTCAAATGTTTGACCTTAACATTCTATTTATTCCCTTGTACTTGGAATAAATAGCTCACTTGACAACTATGTGATTTTTAGAATGTATAAAGCAAGTCCTAGATGTACCATGGAGGATATTAAGCACACAGCTTCCAGATTTCTATAATTGTTCTAAATGTTAGTTGAGCTCTAGCTCAACATATTCAGGGTTAGCAGACTGCATGAGTTAGCGGCCAGCCATTTCTTTGCTTCACAGGAAGAAGAATGCAATATTTAACTTTCCCAAATAACTTAATTGTTAAAAAAACAATGGCCCTGTAGTATAAAACAAGATAATGTGAAATAGTACCTTTGTTGGTCTGTGGCCTTGCAGAGGGCTAGCCTTTTATCACCTGGACAATAGTGTTTCAATTAAAGATCAAAAAGTGACTTTAGAATTCTATGAAGGATGACTTGCTATCATGCCAAGGCAGCTTCATAATGCCAGTTCTTCTTTTTCCCCTCTTTCTTTTTCGACATCTTCCAAGCTTATTGTTGTGCATTCTTTCATATATGACTAAACATTAAAAAAGCAAAGGGAAAGATATAGCCTTCGATAAGTAAGGAAAGCAATACAATGGAAAAACATTAATAAATTTGCAGAGTGAGCATGGTATGAGTATGACAATTAATAAGGTAGAAGTAAGAGGTGAAATATATCTTAATATTTTAAAACAGGGATTTGGTGCAGACCATACCTCTTGACTGTCCAGATTTTTGCAGAATGTCCAGAATTTTGCCTCATAGTTTTGGTCTATTCCTCATAAAATTTGGGGGTTTCAGGCAAATCACTGAGGATTGAAGTTACTAAGTAATGACACATTCAAGTTTCAGAATTCATATCTTTCAGAAAATGTGTGGTAACACAAGTCCTGTTCTTCTGAACTTTCTAAGATTATAAGAGCAATATTTAAAATATGTCCCTGTTTTTGGTTCTCTGCCCCCCCCCCCCCGCACATTTTTTTCAGGCTTTGTCCAGATTTCTTGCTCTAAGAGGTTGAGAGGTATAGTGCAGACAGAATGAAAATGGTCAGATATTTCAACTTTTGAAATAGAGCAATGTCTGCTCTTTGAAAGGGAAAGAGTTACCTTAGTACTATATAACATAAACCCTGAAAATACTTTGACCAAAGTCTACAGATGTGGCAATTAATTAGTAACAAAAGAGGCAGATGACCAAACTGGTCCCCTTTGTGGAGTACCTGCAATATAATGAATTATGGTTATTTTGCAATATATATAATAAATGGATGGTATTAATGACTGTTGTCTGCCTTTGTGTAAGACAGATACATGGTAGAATCCATATCCTAGAAAACCACACGCTCAGAATAGTTATGCAAATAAATATTGGGAGCAATGTCTACAGTTCACAGATATATGAATCACTATGCATACTGAGTAGGAAGGTACCATATTTGTGGCTTTCCAACATCTGTAAAAAAAAAAAAAGACTAAAGCCAGGAAACAGTGAATGGGCTGTAATAGCTGAACAAAGATTGCTGCCTCCAGCAGTCTTTAAATGAAGAATATAGTACTGTTTTCTTATTAAGAAGTAGAACCTCCACTAGATGTCTTATCTCTCAGTCTATTATTTTATAATTATTTATTTATGTATTTACTTACTTACTTAACCTTTAGTAACCCAGGTATACGTAGGGTGGCCTAATAGTCAAGGTATTTGCCTTACAAACACAAGGTGCCAGGTTTGAGTCTCACAAGGGATAATTGGCTAGGCTTAAAATGGCCCGCAAGGGCAGTTAGTCTAGTATGAATCTATGATTCAATAGCCCTTTCTGACCATGACCCTGGCTGTGAAACTAAAGACAATGCTCTTAGCACTAGGTTATACAATTTAAAACAAAAACATTGTTATACAGAGAAGTATTGTATTTTAGGAAACATAACTAAATATATTGTAATACGTTAAGCTATTAAGGTGTAACAATGTAAACAGAGCAAATATAGTAACGAGTTAAATTCAAAAACAAAAGGGAACATTCCTCTTCAACTTTGCGACGAATGGCAGTAAAAGTTGTCTGCATTAAAGTGGCATATGTATCTGCTTCCTACAAGAAAATATAATTAGTTCCACTTCTTAGGAATTTGCATGACCCAAGATACTCCATGAATTGGTCACAGTAAGATATATATATGCTGTTATATTCAGTGATTCTAAACATCACACATTAATTACATTGTGCTGCAGAGTCTAAATGAGATACTGCTGTTGCAAACATAACAGATATCCATGCAGCTATACACAGAAAGGTTTTCGGTTAAGTTCTGGGAGTCTTTAGACACTTTAATTACAGAATGTACTTTCTGTGATTATTTGCACAAAGTATCAACCTATCCATGTACATAAATGGGGAGTGTTGCAGATGTACATGCAGTCCTTGTGTATTTGGAATCTGTACTGGGATTTAGGTCTGTAAATCATGCAATACGTTGGACTGGATAAAGGAACCACTGCACATATCAAACTTACAGGACTGAGGAATATGTTTATGAAAGCTGTGAAAAAAACTTTTAAACTACCAAGCAGCTTCTAGGTGCAAAAGTGTGAAACACAAGAGGTTACAATAATATAGCAACCCAATGTAAAAGAGTTTACCAGCTTTTAGCTGGTAGTTGTTGGGGAATATTAATGCTGTGAGTTATAGTTCCTGTGATATAGGGTTTTATTCCCTCTGCTCTCATTTGCCTAGTGTGTAACCTTTAGCAACTCAGTTTACCAGCCAATACTGAAAGGTTGACCCAGAAAGGGAACTGTGTGTGTCCAGTGGACCTACCTGGTTAACAAATGGTCATATTTAGTTCTATAT
Source organism: Protopterus annectens (assembly GCF_019279795.1). Taxonomy (NCBI): domain Eukaryota; kingdom Metazoa; phylum Chordata; order Ceratodontiformes; family Protopteridae; genus Protopterus; species Protopterus annectens. The sequence goes on from NC_056727.1 coordinate 394,996,042, forward strand.
CATGATTTAGAAAAATTTCTTTATGTTTTATTTGATGTATTATAACAAGAATAAGCATAAAAAGTAAAAGTGAAGATCCTAAATCGAGTGTTCTCAGATCTTTGCTTCTAAAGATGTGTGGCAGTGTACATCAAACTTATACATGTTGTATAATTGCAGATTGAAAGGATTACATGAGTTGTGAATTGAAGCCTATTCATTTTTGCATTCTGAGAGTTAAAAAAATCTGTCAAGCAGAGGTTGTCAAAGTGCCCCAGCACAAACAAAATAAGGACTGGCTGTCTATGTAACTCTCTTACTTCCCTTTCTCTGAACCATGGACATTTCAAACTTGGCAATGAAATTGTGTAAAAGTGAAAAGAGGTGTTTTCTTGAACTTTGCATATCTAATTCAGAATGGTCAGTGGTAGTCTAACACCAATGTAAATGAGTTTTCCCTTGATATCATGTCTTGCCTGAAGAGCACATCATATTATGTTGTTCTGCCTAGAGAGCTGGGATAATATCACCACATGCTTTATGTGAGGTCACTTGAATTCATATTAACATCTTCCATTGTACTCTAGATATATAATGGAAAACCTTTAACCAACAATGTCAAAATCAGCAAATGTCACCCTGTTTTACAAGAAAAGCATAACATCAACATGGAGTGATTTGCTCTTACTGTGATCTCTTTTCTATGGTGTTAGAAAGGCTTAAATCTTTCCTCACTGGCCATTTCAAAACAGTTTCTTCGGGTTTAAAGTCATCTGCGAATTACCTGCCTACTGTGGTATACCACAGGGCAAAATCGTAGGCCTGATATTTTGGCAATGTTTATGCTTCCAGCAGAAAATGCTATTACAGAGTAAGGTTTGGCCTGACATTTCTGTGTTGATGGCATTTAGCTATACCTTTCATTTCCTTATTTGGTAAACCAACGTTATGCTGATGAAACAGAGCTGTACTCCTCATTTCTTCAGGAAGCTATGGCAACTGTATATTCCTTTACTATGGTAACTGTACATTCCTTTACTGACACTCTGGAGGCCATTCATCAATATCTAATCTGTAACCAGTCTGAGGCAGAACATGTCAAAACTGGGGTTGCAAAGAGTTGTTTAGCTCCATAACTTTAATCTTATATCTTTCATGGTGACATAAAGTTTGAATTTGTTAATAAGTTGTGTGACTATTAGTGGTCCTGAATAACCAGTTAACACTTAGGGAACAGGTGTTAAATAATGATAGGATCATAGAATCATAGATTACTAGGCTATCGACCCAGAGGTCATTTTAAGGCTAGCCGTTTCATCCTAATGTCATGCCATAGATGATGACTGACCATGTAGTTGTGGGCGCTATCCCTGGTAAGAATTGATGGTGCCCCATCCACTCGTCCAGGTTCTTCATGAACGGTGTCATAGAGGTGCTCTGTTTCACATAAATTGGTAGCCTGTTCCAAAGATGCAGCAGTCGCTGGGAGATAAATCTGTCCCGCCAGCATATCTTATTTAAGTTGCAGGCCATATTTAGGTCACTGGAATGGGTGGCCCTAGTCCTGCTTATTTATGGATATGCACCAAGTTCATTAGGTGCGGATCTTGGATTGCTCTGTAGGCCAGTCTCCCCTAAGAGCTCTCTATGATACAGAGTATAGTGACAGGGACTTTAGTCAGTCTGTGTAAGGCACATGCTGGAGCCCCTTGATCTTCTTTGTTAGAAACCTCTGAGATCTCTAATTTCTGCAGGTGCTTAGTACATTACATGCCAAACAGGCATTGTACTCAATTATAGGCCACATAAGTGCTGAGTATAGGGGAGTTATAACTTCTTTTGCTATGGAGGCGATGCCGTTAGTAATCAAGTGTGCTACATAGAATGCTTTCCTTACTACATTAGAAACATGGTGGTTGAAGTTAAGGTCACGCTCAACATGTGATTCCCAGGTAACTTACCACTTCATGGCTACTTATAGCATTGTTATTAATTTGATAGCATGTGGGGACACTGTTTGTACCAAAGGGAATGATGATGCATTTCTTTGCATTCAGTTTGAGATTGTGACTAATATACCAGTCATTGGTCTGTGTAAGACCCTCCTGGAGTGTACTGACATCATTTGAGGATTCAGTGATTGCACTTAGTTTGCAGTTGTCTGCAAACTTAGTCAGCCACAATCCCTTAGTTTTTACCTGAACTTCTGAGAAGTATATACCAAATAGTAGTGGGCCCAGCACTGACCCCTGTGGCACACCACTGGTAATAGGTATGCTGCTTGATATGGAGTGACCCACTTTGATAATGTGTGTCTGGTTTGTGAGTCACTTGACAACTCATCTAACAACAAAGGGGTTTACATTCAGTTTGCTAAGTTTATTGGTAATGCCTAAATGTAGGATTGTGTTGAAAGCCTTTGCCAGGTCAAGGTATGCTGTGCGCATAGATTTGCTCTTGTCAATAGCCTTGGGCACATTTTCAAAGACGTCCACCAGATTTAATAGGCAAGATTGCCCTTCAAGAAGCCACATTGGGTAGGATCCAGGGTTTGAAGGTCACATGTCTTTATTTATGAGGTCCATAATGCTACATTCCATGGCCTTACAAATGAGGCAGGTCAGGATTATAGGTCTGTAATTTCCTAGGTCTGTTGCTACAGAACATCTTCACAATCAAGAGCCTTCCTCCCCAAGCTGACCTCGCCATAGTAGTTCATGCATTGGTCTATAAGGACTAACTACTGTATTTCCCTTTAACTAGAGATTACTTATATTCATCTGGCCAGGTTGTACCATTATTTTGTGCCTGGTCTTTAGAGTTTGTATAGGCTCATATCCACTTTGTAACATTTTTAAAATATTAACTTTCGTATTTTTATCCGTTCATGACTAGGATCCCACTTGCATGAAGCTTATAAATCTTTATTGCCTCCCAGTCGGGCTTTGCTTTCTGCCTCCTATGGGCTGCTGTCAGCCTTAGATTTTTTTATTGCAAACCTCTGTGTTTTGTTTTTTTTCAGTTCTGATTTTCAGGTCTTGCACCTGTGGAATCTACTTCCTTAGTGCTTAAGGGAGTGTTCCACAATGGTATCCTTCCAGAGGTCACTGAAGATTTACTTATTTCAGTTGGCATTCACTGAGATCTTGGCTGATCATTTTCTTGACTAAATTCTTGATTTTAGCACATTTCTTTTTTTTTTTCAGATTTGATCGGTAGAGGCACTGTTTACACTTATTTGAAATTTGTCTTGTTTTTATCATTCTTTTGTTTTATATTTCATATGTATTATTTGTAATCTGTGTTGTGTACTTTACTGCAGTTAATGGTTCTTCATATAAAACATCTTAATAAAGATGAAATTGAATGTCATATACTCATAAAGCTGTTTTTTGCATGCTGCTTTTCAAATACTGTATTTGTCAGATAATTATAAGATAGTCATGATTATAAAGTTACATATTGTACTGTTAAGAGTACCTTATAGACTGGAATCAAATCATTGCATTCTCTAGTTTGTACACCTAAGTCTATATTATTTATTCTACTCTAGGTTGTAACCCAGTGAATGTAACCTGCTAAAGATGTTATGTGCATCTATGTTTGGTCTCTGTACAGAATCTTTGATAATTTTAACTTTGATAATGTGTGTCTGGTTTGTGAGTCACTTGACAACTCATCTAACAACAAAGGGGTTTACATTCAGTTTGCTAAGTTTATTGGTAATGCCTAAATGTAGGATTGTGTTGAAAGCCTTTGCCAGGTCAAGGTATGCTGTGCGCATAGATTTGCTCTTGTCAATAGCCTTGGGCACATTTTCAAAGACGTCCACCAGATTTAATAGGCAAGATTGCCCTTCAAGAAGCCACATTGGGTAGGATCCAGGGTTTGAAGGTCACATGTCTTTATTTATGAGGTCCATAATGCTACATTCCATGGCCTTACAAATGAGGCAGGTCAGGATTATAGGTCTGTAATTTCCTAGGTCTGTTGCTACAGAACATCTTCACAATCAAGAGCCTTCCTCCCCAAGCTGACCTCGCCATAGTAGTTCATGCATTGGTCTCTAAGGACTAACTACTGTATTTCCCTTTAACTAGAGATGACTTATATTCATCTGGCCAGGTTGTACCATTATTTTGTGCCTGGTCTTTAGAGTTTGTATAGGCTCATATCCACTTTGTAACATTTTTAAAATATTAACTTTCGTATTTTTATCCGTTCATGACTAGGATCCCACTTGCATGAAGCTTATAAATCTTTATTGCCTCCCAGTCGGGCTTTGCTTTCTGCCTCCTATGGGCTGCTGTCAGCCTTAGATTTTTTTATTGCAAACCTCTGTGTTTTGTTTTTTTTCAGTTCTGATTTTCAGGTCTTGCACCTGTGGAATCTACTTCCTTAGTGCTTAAGGGAGTGTTCCACAATGGTATCCTTCCAGAGGTCACTGAAGATTTACTTATTTCAGTTGGCATTCACTGAGATCTTGGCTGATCATTTTCTTGACTAAATTCTTGATTTTAGCACATTTCTTTTTTTTTTTCAGATTTGATCGGTAGAGGCACTGTTTACACTTATTTGAAATTTGTCTTGTTTTTATCATTCTTTTGTTTTATATTTCATATGTATTATTTGTAATCTGTGTTGTGTACTTTACTGCAGTTAATGGTTCTTCATATAAAACATCTTAATAAAGATGAAATTGAATGTCATATACTCATAAAGCTGTTTTTTGCATGCTGCTTTTCAAATACTGTATTTGTCAGATAATTATAAGATAGTCATGATTATAAAGTTACATATTGTACTGTTAAGAGTACCTTATAGACTGGAATCAAATCATTGCATTCTCTAGTTTGTACACCTAAGTCTATATTATTTATTCTACTCTAGGTTGTAACCCAGTGAATGTAACCTGCTAAAGATGTTATGTGCATCTATGTTTGGTCTCTGTACAGAATCTTTTGCCTATACTGTTGGCTTACGATGCTGCCTTTGAACTAAGTGATGATAGGAAAGGATATGTGGTTAAATACACCTGCAAGTCTAACAAATGCAAAAATAAATACATGAATAAATGCATGCATACGTACATGCATACATATATAATTTCAGAACAAATCATAGCAGGTATCACAGACTTCATCTAACTTAGTCAGAATAATAGAAATAGTACATTAACAAACTGTACTTTATTATAACCCTTTAGTTTCATGTAACATTTTTATTAGTAGCTGTAAATAAGGTTTGGGAACAAACCAATTTGTCCTGAGACAATCTCTAAGTGAGTAAGTGGGTTAGAAGTAAGGTGGGGAAGGTGGTTAATATGGGAAAGAATAAGGGGGGGTGTTAAGGCTGGGTGAGAAGTGAAAGAGTTTAGGTAGAATGGTGGGTAAGGAAGGGTTAAGTTAGACTCAATGAGTTCTGGGGAGGAAGTGAGGTAAGTGTAAGTAGGGGCTAAAGGGGCTTTATGTGATATTGCTGAGTGGAGAGGTCAGAGTTAGGTGTACACTTGCTGCCCTTCCTTCCTCCCTCTTTTATGGCATCTAGGAGCTGGCTATTATCCATATGGATTAGTCATTTAGGCAGAGAACAGGGGACAAACTTGTCCATCTTCGGTTCCCCCTCTGGTTTGGCGTGTTGGATTCAAAGAGGTTGGGTGGGGATCAAAGTGAGTGAGGTACACTGCTTTCATAAATGAGAGCAAACGGTGGTGTCAGCGCTACTTATTGTGGGCAGGGTTAGCAGGATACACTGCCTGAGAAATTGTTACACAAATGCTCTTGGTTGTTGTTGTGTCTTTCGGCTTTTCCTGGTTAGGGGTCGCCACAGCGGAACTCCGGTCCGCTAATGATTGACAGTTGATTTTTACATGCCAAGTTGCCAGCCCTGACGCACAACCTTCAACGAAGGTACGCCCATTCATGCATGTCTCCACACAGAAGATGCTCTAACTGAGAATCAAACCGGACAGCGTCTTACTGAGAGGCGACAACGCTTCCACAGCACCACCACCGCGGATGGTGATTAGTAAATTTAAGAATGCTGTTCAATAAAGTTGTGATTAATAAAGCTTAATAAAGGTTGTCAAATGCCATTTTGGTCTGGTGTGTGTTATTGCAGGAGATCGGGAAATAATCTTTTGCTTTTCAAAAGCATTGAACATTACTTTCCAAAGCAGAATTATAAAAATGTGTTACCAGACTAGCCAGTTGGATGTGGCAACCTATTACATGAATTGATGGTTTAATATAATAATCAGTGTACGTCCTAACAATGTTTCACAATACATTTCAGCTAAAAGTGACATCTGGAATAAAACAACTGCCCTGATCATGAAGTGATATAAACATGATGTTTTGCAAATGACT
>NC_056727.1:395009888-395019888 GCF_019279795.1 Protopterus annectens
AAAGATAAGTTGCTAATATTTCAATAGGGAATGCATGGCAAACAGGTTCCTAGGTTCATAGGTTCATATGTTGGTACTAGGCTATCAGCCCTAGGGCCTATACAAGCCTAGCCATAACAATTCCCTGGCTATTTCTTCCCACATTATTTACTTTCCTGGACCCCTGTCTAGCAGGGTGACTGACGTGATCCCTGGGGTGAATTTCCTTTCTCCCATCCAATCATCAAGGTTCCTCTTGAAGAGGTCCAAAGAGGCACTCTGCTTGACATGTATGGGCAATCTATTCCAGAGTCTGGGGAGTCTCTGGGTCAGGAACCTATCCCTCCAGCATGTTTTGTTTATTGCGATGACAAGGTTTAGATCCCTGGAGCGTGTAGCGCTGAGGGATTGGGATTTCTTTAAGTGTAGCATGTCCAATAGCTCTGGGTTTGACATGGCCTTGTATGTTAAGCAGAGATCGCCTCTGAGTAGACGATATGCGACAGAGTATAGCTGGAGTTTTTTAAGGCGGTCAGCGTAGGGCATCTGCTTTAGGCCTGTGATTCTTTTAGTGAGGTATTTCTGAGGCCTTTCCAGTTGTTGCAGATGTCTTGAGAGGTACATACCAAATGGGGCGTTGTATTCTATAATGGGTCTAATGAGGGATGAGTACTGTGGGACAATGACCTCCTTTTTTCTGGATGAAAAGCCCTTCGTGATGAGGTGTGCCACATAGAAGGATTTCCTGACTGTTGTGGCGATGTGGTTATCGAAGGTGAGACCACTGTCCACCTGTGTCCCTAAGTCTCTTATAACACTTTCTGTGTTTAGTGTACTGCCACCTATATGGTAATTCATGGATACATGTTTTTTCCCAAAGGGGATAACAATACATTTCTTGGCATTGAGCTTGAGCCCATGGCTCTGGCACCAAGCTTCTGTTTCTGTAAGGCCCTTTTGTAGAGTATCCACATCATTTGGGGATTCAATAATGGCTCCCAGTTTGCAGTCATCTGCAAACTTTGTTAGCCAGAGTCCCTTAGTGTTGACCTGTACTTCAGAGAAGTAGATGCCAAACAAGAGTGGCCCCAGGACTGAACCCTGAGGTACTCCACTTGTCACTTGTCTGGAGCTGGATTTGCAATCGGCTACTTTTACAGTGTGGGTTCTATCAGTAAGCCATTTAGCAACCCATTGGGTGACATAGGGATTAATGCCCAACTTAGTAAGTTTATCTATGATTCCAGAGTGGGGGATGGTGTCAAAGGCCTTGGCAAGGTCTAGATAGGCTGTGTGGACCACCTTACCCTTGTCCATGGCTCTGGAGACTGATTCAAAGAAGTCAATCAGGTTCAGGAGACAAGATCAGCCCTTCACAAACCCAAACTGGGTGGGGTCCAGTGTTTGAAGGTTGCCAATGTCTTTGTTTATAAGTTCCATGATAATATGCTCCATGGCCTTGCAGATAAGGCTTGTCAAACTGATGGGACTATAGTTTCCGGGATCCAAGGTGGATCCCCCCTTGTGGATTGGGATAACTGTAGCTCTGCGCCACTCAGTGGGCACGAAACCTGAGGTGAGGCTATGATTAAACATGACACTTAGGTGAGGTGCCAGTTCATATTGTAGTTCATGTAGTACACAGCCCGGGATGTCATCTGGTCCCATGGATGCTGTATTCTTGGCTTTAGAGAGTGCGTTTTGTACCTGTGTGGCCGTTATTACTGGAATTTGGCAATCTTCCGGTATTGAGATTCATAGTTACAAGACATCTCATCCAAAGGATGCGACACTCAGGACTGTAGCACCCAACCCCCTTAAAGTACAATATAATATCAGCAATCCATCTACATGGTATAGGAGTAGAACCCCCCAGACTTCTTCATCAAAAGCAAGCATGCTACTTGTTGTGCTGTTAACATTGCTTTCCAATTATCTAGCATAACCAGTAGTGACCATTGCTAAATAAAACAGTTGCATACTGACAACAGACTTAGCAGAAGCAGCAGTAAACTTCCCTTCCCTTGAAGCTCACAATCTCTTGAAAATGTACTGAAGCTCACAATTCCTTGAAAATGTACTGAAACTCAGAATTCCTAGAAAATTCACTGAAACTCATAATCTAGTAGTTTGTGTAAAGTATTCAGGCTCTTGTCCTATGTAACTAAGGTACAGGGTTTGAGGCTGGTTAAATTAACTAACACGTCACTCCTAACCGTAGCATTTCACACACACAGACTCGATCTTACTTTGCTTGTTTCTTAGTTCTCCACTAACCTACAGCATAACATTCACCCAGAAAACCCTTGCTGCTCATTTCAATCCATGATCCATGCTGCTCATTCCAAAAAAAAATTGCACGCTCCACTCTGTTCCAGTTTAAATGTACGTGTGTCATACTAAAGAAACATGCACAGACACCACTACTACACTCTGTGTGCATCGTTAAAGAAAAAATGTAACACATGCTGAGTGCTTTCTTATAGAAGAAATGTAAGTTGGTGGCAGTTCCCCAACCAGTGGGCCTAGGCGGCATAGTGATGGATCCAGCAGAGTGCAAAACTGAAAGGGCAGAAACAATAGTGCATGATACAAAACCTTGTAAAAAGATTCCAACTGCTCAGGTAATGCACTCATCAGACCTGTCTTTGAACACAATGCCCATTTCCATATGTACCTATCCAGACACATCCAACAATTGGAATGTCCGCATAGGTTTCTCATTAAAAGTATACAGGACTTAAATAACATGTTCTATGCAGATGGCAACAAAGCCCTATCATTGTATTCTGTTTCCTACAAGTTGTTGAGGACAGATTTATGTCTGGTATACAAGGCATCTTCAAGCCCCACTCTGATGGACCTCCTGCATATCTGCAAAAACAAACAGCAGCAGAATCATTATTCTAAAGACTTAAATATTGCCTGTGATATAAATAGGACCTGCTCCGAAAACAGGTATGTATCCCAGAGACTACCGCTTCAGTGTAACAGGCTCCCCATCCCTGTGAAGCACAGTTCCTCCCTAAGTCAATTCAAGTCTAACTTGGACAATTGGATGGAGAACAGGAAATTCATTCCTGCTTTGGCACCTATGTCACTACTGGGCACAAGCAGAATATAAAGGGTTCATCTCCCAAGCCCCTGTTGTAGATAGTATAGCTTATACTGGCATTAGGAAGTATTTTTCACAAATCACCTATAGAAAGGATAGTCAGGTCACCATGAATGAAATTATTTTTTGGGTAAATATTTACATGGAAAAAGCATCCTGTTTTAAAAACTGAAAATGTGTAGAGCATCCGAGCCTGGTTTTGCAGACGTGTTCAGACAAGATGGCGTGCATTTCTCAAGCTCAGGGAAGAGAATTTTTGCAGCAAATATTTTGCAATACTTGACAAACACTAGGCAAGATTTTTGCCAGGTTGAAAATTTAACAGTTCACAGATAGCAACATTTGATGCATCATTATGGTTTTTAATGCTAGCAGCATTAATAATAGTTTTTTTTTAGAAAATTTGCTACATTCCCACAAAATTGATGTTGCTATTGTTTGTGAAACATGGTTAAAGAACAATGACTGGAAACCAGTTCTGTCAGGGTATACATCTTTTTACTGTAACAGACACAAATCAGGCAGAGGTGTTATGATAGGGACTAAAGATAGTTATGAGACCTGTGATTATTACATATTCAATGATAACACCAGTACTGTAGACTGTGTAACTGTGGCAATAAAGATAATCCTGGAAAATTTAACAATTGTTGGAGTGTATAGACCACCAAAGTCAAGTGCTGATGACCTAGAGGAATTCATACAATTCTGGCATGAAACACAGGAGGGAAGAATAATATTATCTGGAGACTTAAATTTACCAGAAACAGACTGGAATAATACTGATTCAACAACATTAGTAAGGAAAGTATTCACAACGATTGTTCAGGAACAACAATTGCTTCAGATTGTATTAAAAAAAAAACTACCAGGGAACAGAACATACTACACATTGTTTGTGTTCCTAAAGAAATTACTATTACTTCAAGTCAAGTTTAACCACCGTTGAAGTGATCATGGGGTTATAGTGGTTAATTTGCTGCTAGAATAATTCTTCCAAATTAAAATCTAAACCAATGCACTGAAGGTTAATTCCAGATTATATGGAACTAAAACAGTCACTATGTAAAACTAACTGGAGTGGTGTGTTCAGCGGAAAAACTGCAGATGGAAGGTGGAAAGTTCCGAAAGAGAAACTGAGTGCAAAAAATAAAAAAAATGTGTTTACCATCAGTATCTGGGCATACAACATCAGGGGGATATATTTCCATAAGAACAAGATACCTAATTAAGGTAAGAGACAAAAATATAAGAAATGGAAGAGAGGTCAAACTACAGCTTTGAAAATTGAAATAGACAAGCTAGACAAACAAATTAAAAATAGTGTGAAAAAAGGTCAAGAAACTTTGAAGGAAATGTATATAAAGATACTGAGCATAATAGGAAACTTTCTTACATGTGGCAAGAGTAAAGACATACAAATTGATAAAGTGTGTACAAATTCTAAAATTTATTCTCTGACACAACAGATTATAGTTATATTTACAAAATCTTATGCAAAACAGTTTGGTTGCACAAAAGGGTGATAAGTTGTCCTAGTGACATCCAGATAACTTCAGATATTGGAATCAGATTGTATTGAAAAAGAACTGTACAGTCTGGATCCAAACAAAGCACCGGGGGGTGTAATTAGCAATAATGACCTGAGAACATTTCAGCAAGAACTTACAGTACCATTATATGTGTTATTTACTAGAAATTCCTCAAATTGGAGACATGAGCTTATTAAAACTGTCTTTAAGGGAGAGGGAAGTAGCCTGTAGGACAAACCTGGAGTCATACAGATCCTTAAGTCTATTTTCATGTTGTGGAAAAATAATGGAGAAGGTAACATTGGATAAGTTATTGTCAGAATTGGATAGGGTGGGACTTGAAACCATATATCAGCATGCATATTTTGAAAATAGATCTATTATGATTTGTATCATGATGTTCTATAATAATATAATAACAGCTATGAGTGAAAAATTGTGCTTGCCTTCCGACGACATATAAACTATACATGGGAATTGATGCTGACAAGGTTTATAGCCATTTAGAGGAAAACTCAATTATGGCAGTAGAACAAAAGGGCAATAAAATAAAGTCATATGGAACAAAGGGCCATTTGTTGTTAAATAAATTCATATTGGAGAACTGTAAAAAGGGGAAGAATTAAAGTACAGCATGGATTGACTATAAAAAAGCATTTGATAGTATCCCACATTTATGGATAAAAGAGTGCTTAAAATGTATAGGATATACCCTACACTGAGTGACTGCATTTCAGTGACCATGAAACAGTGGCGGACCACTTTGCAATTAAGCCATGATAGATTATGACTAGATATGAATAGATGACATTCCAGAGTGACTCTCTGTCACCACTGGTATTCTGCCTTGCCATTAATCCATTAAGCTGTTTACTTAACAGCTTAGGCCATGGCTACAATTTGGCTCCTAAAAAACAACAAAGTGTAAAGACTTCTCATCTTCTCTTTGTTGATAATTTAAAACTGCATAACCCATCAGATGAGGAACTGAAAGCACAGCTACAGGTTGTCAAAACTTTTTCAAATGATATAAGAATGTCATTTGGTCTTGATAAGTGTGCAAAAGCAACCTTTAAAGCAGGAAAACTGTAGCACTAGGAAAAAATCAGTTTGGGACAAGAAAGTGATATAAAAGAACTTGAGTAAGAGGGAATGTATAACTATTTGGGAATTAATGAAGGATCAACAATAAAACATGAACAAATGTGAATAAAACTTAGTAAGGAATACTTTAGAAGACTTAATTTAATTCTGTAAACAGCATTGACATCTAGGAACAAAATCCAAGCTATAAACCAATTTGCTCTTCCTATTCTAACTTACAGTTTTGGAGTGACTGATTGGCCCCAAAACTTGTTGGATAGATTGCATAGGAAAACAAAAAGGATGTTACATGCTCACCAAATGATTTATAAAAATCAGTGAACAACAAGATTTTATAGTCACCATTCCGAAGGAGGGAAAAGCCTCCTTGAAATATACTGCCACAAGATTGCAAAAGTCTGGAATTCACTCCCTCAACAATTCTATCTATTGATCATACACAATAGTTTAATAGGAACTAAAACAATATTTCCTATCACATTGGTTACGCTCATGCCTTGCTCCAGACTAACCTTTTATCCCCCTCCCATTCTTCTCTATTACTCTGGGAACACCTTTCAAAATCATGTGAGGAAGGCCCTTCCTTTCACATAATTCGACAAACAAAAAAAATTGTTTTTGTAAATTGTTAATGTTTATATTGTATCTATACTTCTACTGTTTTGCATGCTATTGACTGAGTGTTTAGGCTATTTTACTATGTTCTACCGTCTTATTTTAAAATACCTGTATGTCTATGTAACTTGAAACTTTTTATACTATTGTATTACTATGCTTACCTTGAAACATTTTATGCTACTGTATTACTATGTTCATTGGAGCTATTCTCCCCGGGTTTCCACTGAAAAAGGATTTGTTGTCCAGTGGACATTAGCCAGTAAACAAATGTAAATAAATAAATAAAATAAGTAAATAATAAATATATGTATAGATCTGCAGTCATGAGACTCCACACATATTTGTTGGCCTCACAGGACTCAAATGTTGGGAAAGTTTTGAAACATGAGGAGAATAAATCTAAGATGACTTCTCTGCTTAATTTAGCAAAAGCATATCAGCGTCAAGCAGGAATGGAAATCAAACCAGAAGTAGATAAAAATCAGGTGAAAACTGAATGTGCCAGAAAACAAAAGAAAGAATATAAGGTGAAGGACCAGATGAGAAGGCAAGAAATGTGGAAAAAGCATAAATATAGTTGCAAGTATGGAAAACTTCTGGAAGAACCTCATGTTGATCATGAATGAATGCAGGAATGGTTAAGCAGAGGCAAATTCAAAGAGATAAAGGGTTAATACTGGCAGCCCAAGATAGTGAGCTACATGCACGCTAGTTTACAAAGTCCAGTGTACATGTGGGAGAAACAGACAAATGTAGGTTTTGTAAAACTGAATTGGAAACAGTCACACAACTTGTTGCTGGTTGCGACATACTAATGACAGAAGGAATGTATACTGAAAGGCATAATAATGTGGCAAGATTGTTGCACTGGGGATTGTGCAAACATTATGGTACTGAAGTGGCTGAAAAACACTGGAAACATGAGCTACAAAGCATCATAGAAAATTATGAAGTTTATATCACATGGGATCACCTATTACCAACAGTTCAAAAGACAGATGCTAGAAAACTGGATATAGTGGTCCAAGAAAAGAAGACAATAGTAGCATTGATCATTGAAATCGCCACACCCAGTAACTACAGTGTCTTGCGTACAGAGAGACAAAATCATAAAATATCAGGATCTGTAGGCAGAAATGAGAGCAATGTGAAAGAAAGATACCCAGACAGGTCCAATAGTAGTAGGAGCAACCGGTCATATAAAAAAAGAATTTACAGTCATATTTAGATATGTTACCAGTCATTGTAACCCTGTTTGAAATGCAGAAGGGGTCATTACTGGACACATTGTGGGTGCTGTGAAGAGCACTTTTAGCTAAAATCAAAGATTGAAACAATACTAATTTCATGAACTTTAATCGTACTTTGACTTAGGAATGGAGTCCAGTCCCATCATGGTATTAGAAACCCAAAATGTTTGGGGAAATTAAAAAAGATTCTATAGGAATGAGAAGTGCACTAACTGGTTCTCTGACAAAGTAGTTGATGCATGGAACAGACTACCAAATTACATTAAAGGAAGCACTAGTTTAGATATTTTTAAGAACAGCTTGGATGACACTAATTATAGGAACAAGTGTTTTGATATACTGGCAGGCTAAAAGGGCAGTAATGCCCGCGCCTGAAATATTTGTATGTATGTAACATACTACCGGTACTAACACTTTAAATAAAGGTGGCTGCACATCTTACATTTAGTTTTTCAGAAGCAAAAGAAGCAAAAACAAATGACCTTCTAAGGCAGAATTTTGCAATACAGTTTGTTAAGGTCTACAGATTTTACACTGTTGGTTTCATAACGCGCTTGTATATTTTTTATACATGTGTTTCTAAGCAGTATCTCCCACATTCCTCAAGTGAACCAGTGTATAAAGCGGTTTTAAAAATGGCTGATAAAGTAAAAAACCACAAATGGGCCAACCAGCAAGTCAATAAGCAAACAAAAGTAATATTTTTACATAAAGGTTTTCATTTGAAATGGTTTTAATTTCCTTAAGAAGTCCCATATATTGTTCAGGGACAAAAGCGCTTGACATTTGATACATTTCTTTAAGCCTTTTAAGAGGTTTTAATTTGTAATTAATATGTTTTATGTTTGCTTATTGTCTGCCCATTTCTGGCTTTTTACTTTGTTTATCCCCCACATTCCTGCTGGAAGCAGGAAAAGTTATAGGCTGTATGGTATTCAAATGTTATGCTAATTAGATATCTATATTTTTGGCTGGATGTACCTACTTTCCAAGGGTCTTTGTTCTTATTTTCATTGTCTGGAGGTTGAGGGGTAACAAATGGCATTCCCCTAGTAGTGAATGATCCTTTTGATATTTAACTAACTTTAAATAAGTTGAGTGTGTTTATACGATTGCCCTGCACACAAAAACAGTGATTGTCTTTTATGTACATCCCCAGAATCAGAGTTTCTAGTTCTTTTACCTTAGTAGTCTACTTTTCTGTGCAGAAATGCTGCTAGACATATGCTGATGTGAGTGCTGTTAATGGGCATTCATTAATGGTATAAGATCACTTTAAGGGTCTCACCAAATAGCATCTTAGAGTTTGGATTCATTGCTGTGTCCATGTCTTTGACCACATTGTCACTGATAATCATCTAAGATATCGCCCTTTATAGCATAGAAGGAGCTCATAGCTTGTTTTGACAGTCAGCAGTGTCATCATATCAAAGTGAGGAAGACTCACGGTCATAGTAAAGGTTTCATATAAGTGGGAATGTGAAGAGTGGATAAATGTTACATGGCTCATTTTTATAGCAACCATTTAGGTGACACATCAGTTAGATGTTTCCAGACAGCCAAAATAACACAATAAGAGTTTCTTCTAACAAACATTTTAATGATATCCTTTAACAAGCAGGCAGATACAAGTTCTACAAATAAACTGGCAGTACATGACTGACAGTGTGAATGCTTATCATTGCTAAATTTTTATTCACAGAAACAGATCACCACACCAGTCTGGTGACCTCCACCCAGGTCAGTGACAGCAATGAAGCAGTAGCCTCCAACAACACCATCCTCATTAATGACCTATACATTCCTAGAGGTATGTGCAGTGTTTTCTGTGTCTTTCACCATATAATGTACCATGAATAGAGTTATGTATACTTCATACATATGAATATGTGTGTGTGTGTGTATGTGTGTGTGTGTGTGTGTGTGTGTGTGTGTGTGTGTGTGTGTGTGTGCGCGCGCACGCTCGCGCGTGGAAAATAGAAAAGTTCCTGTTGCTTGTTACTGCCATGTATAACTTAGATACTATGAAGCCTTCCCAAGGGTGAGCGTGCTCATCCCTTATTTTAGCTTAATAAATCATGGTTTAAACAAGCAAAATCAGCTTAACTCCTGTTTTCTTATCTTTGATGAGAATGCAAAGTGATCATGACAAAGATCTTACATAAGAAGATTTGACAACAGTCTATTTTAATAATTCATATGCTGATATCAAGAGTAATTATTCCTGTACAATTAGTTTTATCTTTGTTGTGTTATTTATATGTGTGTGTGTGTGTGTGTGTGTGTGTGTGTGTGTGTGTGTGTGTGTGTGTATTTATGTAAAACAAACTTCCAAAATACTTAAACCTGACATGAACCTGACTGGTTACACCTCAGAAACATCTGGACATTAATGTTACTCA